>NC_088981.1:112508174-112808174 GCF_963932015.1 Anas acuta
TTCTGTCCAGAATGCACTACAAGAGAGAGCTCTCTCCAGGGCACATGAATAACACACACAGGAGGACACACATAGGTGTGATACCTGTGCTTTTAGAAGCACATAGGTGTGATACCTGTGCTTTTAGAAGCACAGGTATCACACCTATGTGTGTACCTTTGGGCTTACAATATCCTGGTAATGTGCAAAGCCCAAGAGCTTTGCTAGGAGAGTGCATAAACTGCCAAACTGAAGCAGATACGCAAGCATGCATAAGGTAAAATGGAAATGGAAAATAGTAAAATAGAAACCAGCAAGGGCCAAATGAAGCACAGGCTGAGTTTGCCACCAAATGAAACCAACCATCACTGCTGATGGCAAAAACCTGACCATCAGGGCATGGGCAATCCTTTTCACTCTCTGTTTGAAGGACTCCTTCAAGAAACAAACTTTTGTTTTGTTTTGTTTGGAAGCACATCACATGTGAACAACCAAGCTCTGGAAGGCTGAGGACGTGGTCCCTCTCACTCTGCTTGGCCAATAGACACTGAAATCTTCATAAAAAGTGAGATAGCTCACACAGGAGAAAATGAACAAGGAAGAATTGAACTGTGATCTCACCTAGGAGAGCAAAAGCTCTCTCCCTTAAATTCCCTTGTATGAATCAAGCAGAAACTTGAATTATCAACCAGGAGGTATGCTAGGCAACTATGCGCACCACTGATGCCTGTGGCAGGTGAGGTTCTCTTCTGTATTCAAAGAGAACTTCAAGGTGTTTTAATCTCATTCAAATCCAGAACAGATTTCTTTTCAAGCCTTACAATAATTATTATTCCAAAATTCACATACCATAAGCTTTAGGTCTGATAATTGCTAAATTTCAGTGGAAACATGGATTAATTCACTTCTCTAAGGTTATTTCCAGATAAGAAATAACTTTCCTACAGTATGCTTAGTCAAAATGCAGATACTAAAGGTAATGCAATATATATATATATTTTCTGCTGAGGTTCAAAACTCAGGCCTGGAAGAAATGAAAAACTAATTTTTTGCTGTTAATGCAATGACATATACAGGCACTCAGTCAGTGATGTACATACACGCAGTTACATCTGATGTTCTCCTGCACCATCTTTTCCCATCAAGCATCATCAAAGGCACATCCTGTAAATTCCATACTCACAATAAATGACACCCATAGATATGCATTTCCTGGATCCCTCAATCCATCTACATGGGTTGGAAAGTTCTCAAAAATCTTCCTTGGGTTCTTAGAAATTACTGCCTTCTTCAGCTTTATTACCTCAAGTATTTTGCCATCTCTAGACACAGAGATGTGAATGATGAATCACCAAATTCACAGCCCAGAAAGGATTACTTGTCATCTGTTAAAATTACAGGCTACGGAGGTAAGGATGTCTGTCTGCAGGCTTGGCGCTCTTCCTTTAAAACACTTGAGATAAAGTGCAGCAGAAATGGCTCACTACTTTACTGGAATTAAGAAAAAAAAAGTGTTTATGGTAAATGTTTAAAACTGATCATTTTTAAGAATGATAAACATCTTTATTCTGCAGAATAAAATGTTGCTCTCATAAGAAGTGTTTTGCAATACCTGAGAAAAATCTGCCACCAGATGTGGTTGATTGGCCTTATGAAAAACTGTATTTGCACATGCCAGTGGATAATTGTTTGGAATTCAGAAGCGAAGTCTACAAAGTTTCCATCTAGGCTGGAAATCAAACAGAATTTCCCCTACAGTTTCTCCTAAAAGCTTTCCCTAGCAGCTGTATGTAACATGGGGCACATGAAATGAGAAGGGAAATAATTTTTTTTTCCTATGTTCTCAATGCCTCCCTTTCTGCCCCCCAGAGCAGCCATCTGAGTGGAATATCTGAAAAGTGTGGTGGGAGAGACATATTAGGTGTCCCCTCCTGCCTGGATGTTTAATCGTAGAATATATATAATTTTTATTTATAGTTTAAGACATAGAAAGCGTCCTCTCTGCAGACTTAGAAACGCAGCTCAGAGGCATTGGGTAATCTGTGAGCATCAATGCAATCGATAAATAACAAAGCCCAAAACTCAGGAAATTGATTCTTTCTCCATACGTACAAGACACAGCATTGTCTCATCAGCAGTGGAACAAAAATCAGAACATCTTTCCCTGTGATTTGTCATCCTATCCCGAGTATCCTGAGGGATTATCAGAATAGACAGCAGAAGGCCAAGGACAGAATTGTTCAAGATCTCAGCTATTTAATGGAGGGAAAAAAGATGGTCAGTTGACAAGGGAAAAGAACCAGCTATTGTTCTCATGATGAAAGATGCACTTCAATAGGCAGGCAAGTTGTCTCCACCCTCCCATTATAGTTCAAATAGTTTTGTTGGTGGCTGTTTTATGAGAATTCAATTGTTACAGAGATATCTATCTTCTAAGGACAAATAAAGTGGTAAACCCTTACCTTAAGAATTTTAAATCTGAGAATTGTATCTCTTAACAGAGCATTCTGAGATAAGAACAATGTCTTTGCATCAGCTGACACTCCGTTAAGCACCTTGAGGGATCAGACTGTCCATGAAGCCAGAAGTAATGAATAGGCATACTGGGAAGGAGGGAGATCGTAACAGGAAAGTTCGCAAAGGAGGAAAAAAAGTTACAAAAAACAAGCTATAGTGGTGTAGAAACATGGCATACGTGTGATATCTTTAGCCCCTCGACACCTGCAAAGATTAGATTTTTAATTAAAATTATTCATTTTAATTAGCAGCTGTGATTTATGTGTGGTTTTCTTTGAAAAACACACTGAGCAATGACTCTAGATTATTCAGTCCAATTTATCTGTGATATATCTAGCTCACACTTCAGGAAGAAACAAATAAAAATGCCCTGTGAAGTAAGAAATAAGATAACCCCTTCACAGGTCAAGAATTATATGAAAGTCGTGTACATAAATAAAGCATTAGTATTTTAATATAATTTTCAGTGTGACAGTGAGCAGTAATCTTAGAACCATCATGGACATATCCTAATACAGTTTAAAAAGATGTGATTAACAACATTTTTGCTTAATCTCAAATTAATTCAGCTTTTAACAAGTTTGTAACCATGGCATCTTTAAAAAAAGGCATCCATTGACCCAAGCTGTTAAATTCAGAGTTATAATCCAAAACCAATTGTGCCTTAGCCAGCTTTCTATCAGCTGAGTCTTTTGTTTGGCAAAGACTCAAGTCAAAATGAAGGGAATTCATTGGGGTGATAATTTGCTGCATGAGCACCTATAGGGTTGTTAAAATAAAGGTGCTGTGCCATATGCAGGTGTTCCAACATTCTTAAACAGTTCTTCCAGTATCCCCAATGCACTTGCAATTACAAAGTAAGCAAACTTGGTAACAGCAATTCTTCATTTAGCATTTAGCTTGGAGCCCCGTCTGGCAAACACCACAGATTCCTGGTTTAAAGCACATCCCTTCTGTTCAAATGATGATGATGTACTATAAGTAGTTGCATTAAGGTCTCGGTCAAGTAAATTACTCCGGCTTCAAACTGTCAAGTAAACTTTGCAGCTTTGCACTTCATATAGTGCAGTTTGTGATAAAGACACTGGAGCCTCAGGCTGCTGGTTTTGGCCATAAAATCTCCAATTCAGCTCACTGTGTGATGGGGGAGTATCTTTTACACAGCAGAGACACACAGCTGGTGAACTGATACAGTTCCAAACCTACTGAAAATTTCTTTTCCCAACCTAGCCCCCCAATCCTTCCCCCAAACCTTCACAGGACAGGAGTCTGGGACAGTTTCAGCTCTAAGGTGCAATAACTATCTGATTACAACTTTGTATTTTTAAAAGAATTATCTGCTCACATTCCTGTTAGTGCTTCGATAATCTTCCAAAATTATGAGATCACAGTGAGCGTATTCTGTGCCAGTGTGCATGTTAGTATGTAGTCACCTGCAAACATCAAGCTGGACTTGCCCCTGAGCAGGATAAGAGCTTTGGGTACCACTCATCGAAGCAGCCATAAATCAGGGCTGGATATCAGCAAGACAAGAGGGTCTGTGAGTGGGATGCTGCAGAGACCAGGAGATCCAGGTCAGCTGCTGGAGAGACTGCCTGGTCGCCACTGGTCTCAGGGTGGCTTGGCTGAGGCACAGGAGATCCTGCGACCAGTTACTGGTGGCATGAGGGTGTAAGCCAAGTTGCTGGAGGGATCCGTAGTGCTTTTATATATCTGTACACACACGTACTTACACATGTATCTATGTGCTCATATCTATGGATTTTCCACTGCCACCTTCACTCTGATCCTGGTTAGACCTGGGGATGTGCACCTGCAGCAGCCTCACTTCTATCCAGCTACCAGACTGGGCAACGCCAAACACCTCAGTAACACAGGCAAAAATGTTCAGCTCCCAGTGAGCAAAAGAAATGATCTTAAGACATTTTGTCTTAAGATAGAGTTACGGAAAAGCATTATTTGTTCTCAGCCATCTAATGTGCTACATTATCAGTGCTGAAACATACATTCCCAACAGCACAGCAAGATAAACTCCGTAAATCTCACTGCCATGGTACAGCATGTCTTTTTAATTTTCCAGTGATAAAACTGCTCATTGCCTTTTCAGCACACAGATAAGATACCAGACACTTCTCTGTAGGGATAAGGCCACTAATTGATGAAATGGCAACTGTTAATGTTATATTGTTCTAAAAAAATGGTTTTGTGCTGGTCCAGTCTCGTTGAATAAAAATAACTGTATGTACATACCACATTTTTCACTCCACTTGCATTTTTTATGAACTTTGGTAAAAACATCATAAAACCGAGTACTCAAGCTGGATGAAACTGCTTTGGGTAGGAGTCTGCATATTAGAGATGAGAACTGCCCTTGGCCATTCAGCCTGCGTGGTATTTACGAGCAACACTTCATTTTCACAATCTCAGAACACTTACAATAAACAATAATGATAATCATTTTCAAAACACTTGCTGAATTTCAAAATATTTTCCCAGAGAATAATGTTTGCTGCTCTCTGTTTTGATACGTGCTTTTGAGTCAGTATGTTGTATCAGACTTGGAAAGGTAAGAGGTTTTTGCTCATGACATTGAACAGTAAATCTGGAGCATTAGCCTCTTAGATCTTGAAATAATATTTACTATTGTAATACACATGGTTTTATAAGCTACTTTAGAAAGTAATTTAGAATATGAAGGAAAGTATATAACCTTTTTTTTTTTTTTTTCAGCTCAGCTGTGAAATTACAATTGCATTCTCACTCTAACTACATAAATAACACCTTTCTCTGTCAGTTCTGGGATGCACAAATCCTTCCTCTCCATAAAATTTACCAACCTAATAAATACTGACCTAGAATCAGCAATTTTGGTATTTACTAGGGACTCTAACTGAATTCATAAATCAACATAATACCTAAGTGGGCAGTACTACAATCATTTTATATATTCTGTATAACTATTTCACATAATATTATTTAATGGTCAGAAACGTTACACATTTAGCTGGCAAGCCTCTCCTTTAGCATTTAATAAATGCCACACTTTTACATAAGAAATTGTATTTCAATCTAATGTTTATATTTTGACTGCACCTAAAATGTGCTTATTGTAGAATACTGCATCAATAAATGAACAATTATTTCTCAGTGGCATGTAAAATACGTAGTGATGTCAGCAGCATTAAATTCTAGTGCCAAGTAGGGAAACAGTTAAATGTAGTTTAACTATAAAATTAATATTATACTAATTTTAATAAAAGGAAAAGATTTACCTTATTATTTTTAGTTCAGACATGCAGTCATGTGCAAGGTAATTCAATACCCACTGTATAAAATATGAACTATGAAAATGTTTTACAGATGTTTTTAATCAGCTTCCTTTGTTTAACATTAGACGCTAACCTCCAGAAGATACATACAAGCTGCACATCCTACAGGTAATGCTATCCAGATGGGATGTTTTCCCTGAACATCATGCTTAATAACATGAGGAATAAGGAATAACATAAGGAATATGCTGTGAAGAAAAAGCACCTTGGCAAAAAATTTCTAATGTCATTTCATATTCAGTGGCACGACACATCTTTTCCAGCTTGCCTCCAGTATTCTTATGGAGAACTCCCAAAGCATACAGCATAAAAACGTCTTGATTTCAGACAGCTTTATGTTGACTGCTCAGCTCTAGCAAATACCAAATACAGTAGTGATATCATCTTAATTATTAACTCCTTCCTTTAGTTAAATTGTACAATTTTCCAGCTGTTAGATCTTATTCCTGCAGCCCTGTCCCATACTGAAATTTCTCAGTCAACACCAATTTCATCAGGACGATGATGCTGCAATGTGTGAAGCGAGTACAGCTTGGCAACAAAAAATGAGCTTTCCTTGCCTGGATGCTGGTTGACAGGGAGGAATCTTAAATTTATTAAGCATCTTAAATTTATTATTCAGGCATGAGTAAATAGTTACACTAGTTCAGAGCAAAGGTAACAAATAGAGGCTCCAGCTAAGGCATCACAGTGAAGCGGTGAAAGCATTCCTTGTGTGTTACACCAGATTTGTTTGATGAACATCATTATCTCAGTATCTCATTCGAGTACCTATTTCTAAATGGAAAAGCCGCTAAATGCCCACACAGCTCCACGGGCTCTTGCAGAAGGATACCATGTAGTTCTTTGCTCTGATGGCTTGAGCAAAGGAAGGTAATAAAATCTTCCTTTAACTGCTCCAGAGAGACAACTCAGGCAAGAAACCATAATTCAGTATAAGGATTTAGCCCCTATCCATAAACATCTCGTTGTTCCTCAAGTGGAACATGGAAGGAATTTAAGAACCTATATTTTCACCAGGGATGCCCACTGTATTTTATAGGCATGTCTAAAATTGTATGCCACGGTGACATCATTTTAGCAGGACTGAAATGCTTGGGGCAGGCTTGTCACCTAATGACTTTCTCCCTGGCAGGGCGTAGTCCTCAACCTATCCCCAATTTACACCGGAAGATCCCAGTTCTGCAAAGAATTCAGCAGTCAACTCAGTTAAGACACTACTTAGGCAAAAACAGTCTCGTTTGTGTTAGCTCATGTGGACCAGAACCCTCACCAAAAAGATGGGTTCAGTTCCATCCTCCAGTGACCAGAGTTTCAAATCCGACTCACAACCCTCAGGGTAGGTCTTGAGCCTGGTGCCATATGTGGGGCTGTGGATGGAGAGCTACACCCCTCTCCTGACCCTATGTTTGCACACAAGGAATTGAAATTCACAGAATCATAGGAATCATTAAGGTTGGAAGAAACCTCCAAGATCATCTGGTCCAACCATCCCATCTGCTGGATCTGAAGGAGAGTAAGAGTGAGAATGACCCCACACACTTGTGCTCAGGGTACTTGGTTAAGGCAAAGTAGCTCAAGGTTAATGCTCCTACAGCTAGAACTGCTTATGCATGGCATTTTATGGCTGGTTACCTGAAAACACAAGAGCAAGGTGGTAATTTGAGTGGCAATTACTGAGAAAACAGGCAAACCTACAGGTTTAACTTAATGGCCATGATTCATCATCACTCATGACTTTCTCTCTCAAAAAGTATCTGAATACGTAAGTGGAAAAAAATATGCTCATTTATGGAACAAATTTGTTAGATACCCTAAGATAAGAGAAGATTTCCATCCACTACAATGAGTCTCTCAGGAACTTGGGTCTACGTATGGATGCCATCAACTCAGTCTGAAAGGCACCACATCTAGGTAGAAGAGATCTGGCATTGACACAGTACAGATGCTGCTTTTCCTCCTACCGCTACAAAGCACCCTTGAATTCTGTCACCCACTTGTAATCATAAGAGAATGATAACTGCTTGTTTTATAGGGCTGAAGGAAGGCTTTGCTCAATAGCAATAGTAGCAATACATATAAAGAAAGAAGAAACATGAGAACGAAGTCACAATTCAACACACACTTTTTTTACTTCAGAGGTTTGCCGTGAGAATTTCGGGGCAAAATTCAGCTGGAGATTGACACCTCAAATTGTGTGTGTTTACACAGGCCAGGTGTCTAAGCTCTCATTAGAGGCAGTGTAAATCTAGCCAAAGTAGTAAGGAGAGACTAGGGGCTCCTCAAGTGACTTACAGTAGATGTTTACAGAGTCAAGTCGCCATGATGCATAGAGGCTAAATCCAGACCTGGATCGTGTCTTTCTGTCTGCATTAGGAAACATGTATACCTCTTTTGCCAAACAGCACACAAAGCATCTAATTCCAGATACATTTCCAACAACCCATCTACCAAATTTAGGTTGTAATCATCGGCCTAAACTATGAATGAAAAAAAAAGAAAAAAGGAAAGGAAAGGAAAGGAAAGGAAAGGAAAGGAAAGGAAAGGAAAGGAAAGGAAAGGAAAGGAAAGGAAAGGAAAGGAAAGGAAAGGAAAGGAAAGGAAAGGAAAGGAAAGGAAAGGAAAGGAAAGGAAAGGAAAGGAAAGGAAAGGAAAGGAAAGGAAAGGAAAGGAAAGGAAAGGAAAGGAAAGGAAAGGAAAGGAAAGGAAAGGAAAGGAAAGGAAAGGAAAGGAAAGGAAAGGAAAGGAAAGGAAAGGAAAGCAAAAATCCACAAAAAGAAATGAATCTGGGGTCACAGAAAAAGCCTCGGACACAAAAATATGGATTCAGAGAATAAACAATGGCTGTCACAAACTACATTTTCCATTAGGCAACTAGATCTTCCCAGAAAGGGTCTTGACCACTGTAAGAGTAGATGTGTACACAGTCTCTGCAAAAAGGCATGGGTGTCTACAATAAATGCAGCAGAGCTCATTTTGTTTGAATGCATGCAATTGCCAGTCTACAGTCAGTAAAACAGACAGAAAATCTGTAACTCAATGATCTTGACTTGACTGAAGCCTGCCGTATGGGGTTCACATTCTTTTGCAGTACCTGGTTGTGAGTTACAGCACACCTTAATGACTGAAATCCAATTGATACTAATAAAAAGGTTTCCTGTGTCTGAGAATGGTAGCAGCTCTTGCATAAGAACAGAGTTGTGTCTCCCTTACTTATATTACTAAGGCATTTGGAAGCTTAATAAAAATTTAGATTTGAGAGGGGTTGTGACAGGTTAAGATTAACATCCTCCCACCGCAATTGCTTAGAAGTAGGGAACTGGCAAGACGTAGGCCATTTTTCAACCAGACGGGCATGTTTCTACTGACAGTGACAGAAACATTTCCACAAAATAGCCTCCTGCTGTCTCCAACACTAATGAAATGCACTGCATACAACTGCGTAACAACACGCCATTTCCCGCAGCGCATGAGATACAAGCTTTGTGTTAACCATCCTCCATAACTGCTCCATATCTAACACTTTTGGGCAACATTAAGTCTCTGCTAGAACTGAAGAGCCTAGCTGCTTTCACAACAAAACAAAGCAAACCCAATTATCTGATAAAGAAGGATTTGATATGGGAACTTGACTTGAGGTATTTTATCTCTTATGCGTATTTTGTATGCACAAGGTCTGCAGGAGTAGAAGTTACCAGACCTATGAACAAGGAATATTCCTGTTCACCAAAACAGGTGTGTAGACATTTTCATGATCATAAATACACATATTATGCAAACAACATGCATGATGGTGAAATGTCCATCTTTCATTACCAAGATTTTAAGCAGCTGTTTCAGTCATGCATAGTACTGCAAGCACGTATTTAGGCAACGTACAATTTAGGCAACTCCATCACACTTGACCATTGCTAAACCAAAATGTCTCAATTTAGAGCCATATGACTTTCTTAAGTTGAAATTCTAATTTCTTTGAAGATGTTAAGGATGTTAAATTCAACAATTAATCCTTTTTTTTTTTTTTTCCCACTAATTTATTAGATTTAGTATGTAGTTATTTAATATTTGTATCATAGAGGCCAACAACAATAAGCTACTGATGTTCATAGGTCAGTGGTATAAAAGGTTGGCCATCATACAATCATGTGAAACAGAAGGAGGTTGTGACAAAGTGGGTGACATTGGCAGTAGGGTGATGGTTGGACCAGATGACCTTGAAGGTCTTTTCCAACCTTAATGATTCTGTGATTCTATGATTCTATACAGCTTGCAGTCCAGGACAACAGATAGCAAATGACAGATAGGTACACATAATGTGCAACAAAATAACAATACTCTCAGAAATTCAGCTACCATGGCCAGGTTTTGTAGGTGTTAGAATAGATGGTAAGTTCAGCAAGAGTTTGAAGGAGGACAATATTTACTTTCCGTAATTAAATTGCTTTTTTTTTATTTTCATAAAGATGTATAGGAGTAATACTTCACGATATTCATGTTTATTTTAATGGTGAAGTTATGATTGACAGTATTTTTGAAATGGAGCTGGGGTCGCCAATTCGTGATAGCAGAGAATTGTAGCAGACATTATCCATGAAAACAAATAACACTGATGCAGCAAGTATTTTTTTTTTGAAAATAAAGAACATCCATTTTTTACATTTAACTTTCTCACGTTAAGTTTTATCTAAGAAGACTTTTTCAAAAACTGTCATTATATAAGAAAGTAGCTTTCCTTAACCACTGAAATATTTTTCTTCATTTATAATTGATATCAAAAGATTGTATGTGTTAAGAAAAAAATAAATCACTTGATAAGACTACCAATAGGTATTTCTAATGTTGATTCATATAACCTGATCACAAAAAACTTTGCTGAATTCATTATAGTATTATATTACTGCAAGAAGTTTAAATCTGCAAAAGATTTCAAATTTATTTTTGTTATATTTTGTAAATAAGGAAGCTAAGCACTCATAAGAATAAATTACCATTAAAAACGAGTAAACCAAAATAGTCAAGCTTCTATGAGACACTCCAGCTACGCTAAAGGAAAATATTTTTAAAATTAAGTTGAATTTTTGAGCTATAAATAATCACTATTAAATATTATTTTGTATTACATGCATGTGTGAAATATGTGACATATTGAATCATGAATACTGGTCAGTACTATTAAATGAAATATTTTTCCATTGGAAAAATCCTATTCATCGAAACAAACAATTCTGGATACAGACACTCAGTAACATTTCACAGGTCCATGGTTAAGATTAGAGAGAGGCATAATGACATTAAAAGATGTATTCACCAGTTCCATATTATGGCACTTGGCACGTGGGGGATGCAGCTTGGGGTTTAGGTAGTGAACAGAGGCTTGAATATTGGTCTTTCCTCTCCAACTATTGGCTAGATCAGGTTCCTCATCTCAGTAGATTTGTGCAAAAATGTTAAAAGCTTGTAGTTCTGTTCTGATGCAAAAGTCAAGCAAATGTCAAAACCTCTAAATTTTGCAGGAGATGGAATTCTTGTTTTCCAGCCAGACATGGTAATAATGGGCACCTCTGAGAAGGACACAAACCCTTTAACGCCTGAGCAAGAACCTGAATTTTAAACTTTCAGGACTTGATTGAGTTCAAAATTAGGCATCATTTAAATCAAGTCTAAAGTTAGTATAATAGAAATGCCACCACCTTCTATTGTAACCGCTCCTATTCACAGAGATTTGAGGGAGTTTCCTAAATGCATGCCTAAATATTGGAAAAAGACCAAAATGAACACAAAGGAAATTCAAGTACTAAAAGCTATACTGAAGCAATCTGAAAGGCTTGCTTTAAACCTGTTAAAGGAAGGAAATTCACAGTTAAGACTGAAAATCCTGGCTGAAACTCCAACCTTCAAATACATATACTGCTTTGCAGAAATAAAAAAGAGTAGGCAAACTATACAAATCAAGACCATAGTGTCAGACTGGATTTCCAGTTTTAACTATGATTTGTGACGTATTAGAGAACACTTTATTTCATTCTGTTTCCATAAAGTTGTAGCTTTGAGATGGGGCAGGCCAAGAATGGTGAAACTATCTGAGCATTTATTACAGAAGCAAGATCACTTCCTCACTTGAGATAGTGAACAGATTTCTTGCCACAGGCCCATTAAAAAAAAAAAAAAAAAAAAAAAAAAAAAAAAGAGAGAGAGAGAGAAAAAAAAAGGAAGCAATACTTCCCGAATTCACAGAACTAGATTTAGCAACAGCATCTTTCCCAGAATAAATTTCTTGGTCATACTAGTATTTCCCACGGGAATATCAATTCAAGATATTCCGTGCAAGCATTTCAAAGCAATTGTTGGTAGCTTACACCAAACTTTGAGGAGGCATTTATTCATAAGTCTCCTCAAGATGGGACTTGATTCAACAAATAATTGTACGTATCTGTGCGTATACATGTATATATGCATCTACATACATACATGCACATACATATAGAGAGATTTAAGGCCTTTCATGAACAAAGGCAGAAATTAGTTCAGGAACAGAGGTATCGCCCAGATGACCTTTTGAGGCTTCTTGCAGCACAGTTCCTCTACAAAGATCAGGATTGAAATTCCAGGGTAATCACAGTAAAAATGTGTCATTAACCAAAAGGAAATGCTCCGGTTGTAACTGGTGTGCCACAAACTCAGCGTGTGGAGAGGCAAGAGGATCGGCCTGGGTCACGCAGACACAGGACAGGCAGACTAAGTCCTAAGGCAGGTGTCAAAACCTCTGCACAATTTTAGGCAAGTCATTTAGCTCACTTTTCACGTGTTAAGAGGAATGAGACTGAAATCCTTTCAGGACTAGTGTGAGGATTAACCAGTTATTATTTCAAAAGTGCTTTGAAGACAACAGGTGCTGAGTAAAAATGCTGAGTATTAGCAGGATGACTAATAAAAATCGTTAGTTACAAGGAACAAGAATCAAAGGCGAAGGGGGGTACCACAGAAATCCAAGACATCTGGGGAGGAGAATCGGTGTAATAAAAAGAAAACAAACCAAACCTGTGTTATTTGGCAGTCCCACATGCAAACCACTTGAACTCTACACTTCTGGAGTTTATGTCATCATTGAGCCACCAGCTTCCCACCTTGAGAAAACTGCAGTTTAGAGAAGTATTATTCTAAAGCAGAATGCACAGCTGTACATAGCAGCTATTCAACAAAAAACAACTGCCAGAAAGCCAAGGACACTGCTGGAGTTTTCTTCTTTCCCCCAGAAATGAATATATCTACTCCATCACTCATAAGATCGGATGTAGGAAATCACAAACACGCCTGAAGACTTCAAGAACCTCTGGTATATTTGGATAATGCAAATGAATTGTGTATTAAACAAAGAAATGATACACACTTCTAAAATATTTTATACAGCCCTCCATAAATCCTACAAACCCTCTCATTAATGGTTATGGTATGATTAATGTTTGTACTGGGCCATTTTAATTAGTTAAACAATTCAGAGTTCTACCTTAAAAAGTAGCTTTGTGAAACTGCAGTAGTTGCAGAATATTTTACTCCTGGGCTTGATAAAACACTAAACCAGAAACTGCTTTAAAATAACTGCCTGCCACAGCACTTTTAGCCAATTTTTGCACCTGGTGCTGAGAGAAAAAGCCAAGTGAACTTTCACTCACTTGTTGCATGTCAGCTTCAATGTGATGTCTTTCTTCTGTTGTGTTTGGGTTTCTAACTGGAAGAGACAAGTAAGCTAAACTAGCAGCCAATCAATTCGTAAATTCTAAGAATGCAATAAAATTTGATACCAATAAATCTTTTCTTTTAACAGCCAGAAGAGATTAACAAAGTTATTTGAAATTTTATCCTCTTCTGTTCTTTCAAAAGGATGATTACCTGACAATCCTATTGAATCAAACAGCAAAATTAAAAGAGACACAATTAAGCTTGTATATACATAGGAACAGGATACGCATTTATGCATATCCCTAGTAGGTCCTCCATTATTTATTAGCCTTGGTGTATTTTTCTTCCTCTTACAATAAAAGTTATTACACCTTTGGATTGTCAAATAAAAATCCAATTGGCTGAGACATAGTCCATCAATATAAAATAACTTTGCACAGCTTCCCTCTCAGCTATAACTCGTCAACTTTTTTCAGCTCTGCCATTTATTTATTTCATGACATTGGGAAAATCCACTTAGTCTTCTTTGTACTTTAATTTCTCATCAGAAAAGTGATCCTTTTTTTTTTTTTTTTTCCTAATTTGAAATGATGGTGGCAGAATGTAAGATGAAAATGACAAGCAATGTGAAAGTATATTCTAAAATCACAGATTACAAAAGATGTAGTTACTGAGTATTGTAAGAAGGGTTGCTAGGAAAAGTATCTTGTGAGTACACTGTATTTGATATATTAACATCAGGCTGTGTATCGCTATAAAAGTACTCATTATTAATCTCATTCTATACGTGTATATAATATATATATGCATATTCATACATGTATGCAAGTAGGTGACTGTGCAAAGATGCACGCATTCAGACTTGCATGTGTAGAGTGACGTCCATAGATGAAACATTTGTTATAAGACTTTCCATTTTGCCATGGATTTTTGACCAGGATGTAAAAACTGTCTGTCCCTTCTCCTTGCTCATGTGTTCTCGTTCCCAGTGCAATATTAGCAATATTCCACCTCTTGCATCATTATCCATCTACTTTATTTGGCCTCATTAGCAATTCAGTTTGGGAACAACGTTTCTGCTGATTATTATTCAATTTATTGATTATATTCTTGTCAGCAGTACTTATTTTCTTGCAAACCTGCTTCCCAAACTGATTCTCCAAACCTGAGAAGATTTGGCGAGGGTCAATGCAACAACCAGAGCTTCTCTTTCAAACCTCCTGTCTCTCAGTGCATGCATTCCCACTCTCTTGCTAAAGAACATTTCAAGAGAAGGTCATGGGATCTTCTTCCAAACTCCTTCCACTACAAGTTTGTTTTCATCTTTATTCCACTTCTTTAAACAACCCTTTGAGGAACTTTATGCTTCCTATTCGTCATTTGCAATCCTAGTTCCTCTTTTAGCTCATTATTTTTTTCTGCTACAACAGATAATATATGCATTCCCACAAAGTTGCACCTAGTTTTCCTTCCTGAACACCTTCCCTTGTCATAAATCTCTGGCCTTTTTCCCAACTCTGACCCACCTCAGTACATGCATCATATCCTGCCTACTTAGATTTCCATTTTTCATTGCTCTCTGGCACTTTTGCTCACAGTGTACAGATGTTCTCAGCCTATACTCTCTTCTAAAGAAACCATATCTCAATGCAACCTGTATCTCCAAATCTTTTCCCATTTGTCTCTCTCTCTTAATCTGTAAAAAAAAAAAAAAAAAAACAAAACAAAACAAAACAACACAGAACATGCAGTTTTCAGCTAACGCACAGACTTCCCCTCTTCTAACTCTGTCTTGGATCAGCTCCAACCTGACTTTTCATAAATCCCCTCCTCCCTTGAGACTATTCATATATGGGACACTACATGTCTCTTCCTGGTCAGAGAATTGGGCCTTCAAAGTCTTTATTTTCTCTGAGTTTTTCACCACTTTTAACACTATTTTTTTTTTTTTTTTTTTTTTTTAACATCAGAGAACTTTAATTTATCCTCCTGCTTTTTGGAAGCTTCAAGACTTTTGTCATAGAAGTACTTGTGTCATAAGGGACTTTTGTCTGTTACTCTTAGGTGGCCGCTACCTGGCTAAACAGGGATGTCTACATACATAAGACAGTCAATCAAGGCATCTTGTGTAGTCACTAGAGACAAATCACCATTCTGCAACCAAACTCACCTTATCCTGAAAATAAATGCCTGAAGGAAGTCAAATAAATAATATTCTACAAGTATCCTTTCTCTCTGTTGACTCTGATAAACACACTACCACTGGCTGATGTGAATATAAACTACTGATAGCCAACTTGGCAGCATAGTATCCAATATGCCATTTGCATGCAGAGAAGTGCAATGCCTTTACCCTAGATATAAGAAAATGGACAGCCTAACTTACACCTTAAATGTTGCACGTCCAAGGAACAATGTATGAAAATAAGTATTTTAGTTTGGGAATATATATGTGTATATATACATACTACCCTACGGAGTCCACTGTACTTAAAAGCAGTGCTGAAAACAATCCAGTGGGAGAAGACTGGCTGTAAAGCATATGCTTTTTAAGAGGACCATCCCTATATCAATTGCTACAGAGCTTCTACAATGTTTTCTTAATTTTATTTCCTTTTAGCTCCCCTCTGACCAAGCCACTTCTTCCATGACATCATGGTAAACTGTCTTGTACCTGTCACAGTGCGTTTTTAAACACTAATTATTTTTTCTTTAATTTTCAGTCTTAACAGGACAAGATTGAGCAGTTGATAGGTCTGGAAGGAAGACAACATCCCTGGAGGGAAAGCTTCAGCCTAGAACAGTGAAATCTGCAGAAAAAAGTTTACCAAAGTTTATATGAAGAGAATGTTTTTATGGCCACATTCAGACCTGATAGGGAATTGGGTAAGAATCAACTGTTTCCTCAAAAGGAAGCCATTGTCTAGGTGTGTATTTAGTGAATTGTCACTGCCGCCTGGTTTTCTGAGAGGCAACTTAGTGAATGTGAGGAAATGTAAAACACTTATTCCTTGGTGCAGAAAGGTGGGGTTTTGGTTCACTTACAGTCATGAAAATAAAAAGGGCAAGTATTAAAATCAAGGATCAAGGATAAGCTTACAATGCATTTTCTCCACCTGAATATTTTTCACTTTTCTGTGGAACCCATCAATAAAACTTAAACATTCCTTTATACTTTTAGATACAGCTACACAAAATTCATACACTCCACCTTATATGACAAAAAATATTCAGTTAACACATAGTAAAATCACAAGTGTGGGAGGTAAAGCATACATTTTCCTCTGTCAGGTGTCATTTTTGTCAGGAATGGGTTACAATCCATACTGTGATTTCTGCATTTATTTGCAGCAAGTCTGAGATAAGAAAAGATTGTTTGTGCTGGTTTTTGTGTATAACTCCTTTTCTGTCCACTCAAGGACTATGCTGCCATCAGTACTCCTATCAGGTTGAACTCGTGTCTTGAAGATAAAAGAACACAGAAATAAAACACGTTTGATATCCCCCACAATTAAATAAATACTGATCTAACAGCTTCTGCTGTTATCGCTGTTTTTGTTGGCCAGTGACACTTACAGACACAAAGGGGTTGTATTTGCCAAAATAAAAGCTCTGAAATATTAAGAAAACAAATCTGCAGCACTTCAAGAAGAAAAATAGCTTTTGTAGCTAATTTTCCAATGGTGTCATTCGAAAGTAAAAATTTTCTGATTCTTGGTAACACCTTTCCCTTCAGTTCTTGTTTTCTTTTTAAGATCAACAGAAGCAGAGGATTTTGACAAAGGTGTAGAACATCAGTATTAGCTGTTATCTATTAATAACAAAGTGCAGTATTAGAAAACTCAAGAACTCTGAACACTAGGTGTCAGTGTAAGAAATGGAAAAATATCAAAAACCTGTTGTTTCCAATCAGGTGGATTAGCTAAGAAACCAGAACCAGCTGTGACCACATTTCCTTGTAACTGCATAACACTGTTAACAAGCCAATCTTCCTAAAAGAAAGTTATTCTGAACCTATCAGGTTTGCTTGAAATCAGATAAGGTGATTTAAAATCTACAATGAATTTGCTCTGTTAAACACTCTGAGATGACCTTTACGTTCTATGAGTTACATTCGGGACCATGCAGAATTTAACACTACTCTTCTTCTGCCACAGATATCTACAAATCAGTTTGTGCCATTTGCAACTTTAAGTTTTCAGTTTTATTTGATAGAATCAATGAAGAACAAAAAATCAAACAATACAGCCAGTGCTGTCAAAATTGTGGTGGAAGTCATGAAAGTCACTTCATTCCAGAAATCCAGATTTTACATGGATGGCAGACTGTTAAATAACTGCATTAGCAGAGGAATCATAGAATCACGAAGTAATAACATAAGCCGAGTTGGAAGGGACCCATAAGAATCATCGAGTCCAACTCCTGGGTCCCCAAAGGACCACCGAAAAAAATCAGACCATGCGTCTGACAGCACTGTCCAAACATTTCTTGAACTCACATCGTCACATCCTGAAAGTGCTCATTTATCTCCCCTGACGCAAAAGATAATTTCTTGTGATTATCTCAGGTACAGATACATACATTTGTTTGCCTTTGTTTGTTCAGATGAATCCAGTCAGGATCAACAAGGAAAAGCAGAAGGAATTTTACCACCCTATCACTGACAGTTAACATATTTGGACAATTATTTGAAATAAAGCAAGTAGAATGATATAGTAGTAAAAATCCTTTGCTTATTTGACTCTGAAGCAGATTTTAAAGATACACAGATGCTTTTCAAAATTAACCCAAGGTCCATCTTCCTAATCAAATACTCATGTATTCACACCACTGATAAATTTCAGATTCTTTTCTTTTTAGATTTCTTTTTAGAGTTTCACACTGACTAGCTGTTGCCAGAATCGGACTATGAGATGAGGTGGGTCTTTGTATGGATTTTACACGTTCATACAATATTCATTGTATGTTATATATATATAAAATACATCTATACAAAGTAAAAGGAAGAAAGAAACCCTGAATATCAGTTTTCTATTTGACATCTGAAACTTGGGATGTAATTAGGATCTTTCCATGGACGGAAAGATTGCTCCTTCATTCCAATCCAGAAACAGCTAAATGATTTGAGACATTTTTTAGGTTATGTCAAAAATACTCTTGGCAAAAGCCTGTTAAATCAGAGCAAAACCATTGACAAAACATTGATTTAACAGAGTACATCATATTGTGTAATAACAATCTACTGTTTACTTGCTCAGCCAAGATTTTGACAGTTATCAATCTATACCATACTCCTAACACATATAAAAATTAAATAGAAGATCTATTTGCATTTTGGAAACTCAGCCTGGGATCAGCTTATCAGGTTATTATATATAAAAGCTCCAGAAGCCAAGGTAATTGAGTACATACACATTTAGGAATGCAATTGATTCTGAAGACCCATGAGTGAAATGTCTTACATATTTAATTCCTCTTACTAAACAGCCTAAATAGGAAGCTGTTGTGTTCAGGATGTAAAAAGCAGACCTGTGTACAGAGACACATAGATGCCTATATATGAACAACACATAAATCTATGTGATTGGTATCAAAGGCCCAAAGACTGACAGCGAAAATCAGGAAACACCAGGATAGTGGCTGCCTGCACTACCTTCATTCTTTTTATTTTATAAGCACTACAAGACAATCTGTAACCATTGATAAAATTGTTTTTTCCATTCAATCTAGTCAACAGTTTGCTTTTTTCCTCTTCATTATTGAACATGTGGCTACAATTATGTGAACATAATTATTCATTTCCTTCTGCTTTTTTTTTTTTTTATTTTTCTATAGGATTCTTAATATTGGTACCTTAGTCTTTCACAAATGGTAACATTTTCTCAGCCTCCAAGTGAAAAGTAGAGGCATTATCTGTATTTTGGGACCAGAAAAATAATAATATCAAAATGCTTAAAAGAAACCATATTTTCCCTTCCTGAAATCTGTTTCCTCATTTACAATGCACGTGCTATCTTCTGAAAAAAATAAGTCATGAAGACTATACAGCATAGACTCAGGACCAGAACAGGTGCATCATATGCACCAAATAAATAAGGTGGCTGCTTTGTAGAAAAAGTACATCATAGTCATAACAAGAGTTATGCTAAGATGATTCAGACTACCCTAAGAACATGTTGTACCACAATATGAACATACAGATAAAAACAAATATATAATGATTTATATCACTTCACAGCTTGGTTTTCCTGAAAGTGAATGCAGGCAAAACATTTAAAAAATTCTGACAGCTTCACACAGCCAGAAGAACAACATTGGATAAATGATTTGAGTCTGAGGCTCCACTCAGTGAGATCCATCCCAATCAGATGCTGAGCAGCATCTCTGTATCACCAGGTAGTGGTCGCTGTGTCTACTATGTCAACTATGGGGAAGAAAGATTTATGGGAAAGAAAACATCTGATCAAGTGCTCTCATTCTAAGAAAAGGGCACAAAATGTGCAAAAACACAAACCGGTACTCCCAGACTATTCCTAATGGTGTATTTGCTCCTGAGGTACAAAGAAGACCTCTGCTCAAAAGCATGCTTGCTATGCCTCTGGTACTAAGCAGTTCTTGCTACATTAATTTATTTATTTATTCTTTTTCAATAACCTCCTTAACTTGTAGTGACCGTCCTAGAGGAGTAGCTCCAAATTTGCCCTCTACTGTTTGGCTTTGTTGAATGTGGAAATACCTAAAAGTAGCATCTCAACTCTTCTCTGGGGAAAGAAAATAAAATTATTAAATGAGGTAGATTCTGTGCCTTAAAATAAATACATCTGAATAAGGTGAACAAGCAACAGCTAATGTTAGAATAGAAAACTCAGGACACTGCTTTTCATGCATCTGATGTTTTTCATGCATTCGTTGAAGAAAAGACAAGTTTTCATAAAAGGTCAGAAAAGAGTTCATCATTTACAATTTAAAATTTCTGTAAAATGTCCCCGTTAAAGCTATTTTCTGGTACTCTAACATATTAAAAATGAAATACTGCCCATTTTCTCAAGTAATCTAAAGTCAAGTCTTACAATCGAGACATAGAAAAAGAAAAAAAATATATTTTTAAATAAGAAATTGATAAAACAATCTTATGCCTGAAGGTGGGCCGTTCTAAACCAGCGCATTCCTCACCGCCAAATGACAGACACTTTGCCACCGAGCTTGTTTGGTACAGCAGTAAGAGCATTTGATCTGTAGAACAGGTTGAGACTTTTCAAATTTTTTAGTATTATGGAAAAAATGCATACTCAGAACTACAAAACCTATTCTACTATGTAAATTGAACAACTTTTTTTTTCTTTAAAGGAGCCATTGTTTTTAGTCACGCAAAAATCTTTCAAAAAAACTCAAACAATACAAAACTTCCAAAATCAAGTTTGAGAATTGCAACCACAGCAATTAATGTCAGAGATGCAATTTACAACAGAAAAGAAAAAATATTCCTACCAATGCGCTACCATAATGTAAATGATAACCCCATTTAAAAGTAAATGCACACATAACAATTAAATACTACTTACTAGAGAAAAAGTCCCTTCTCTTTTCCATCACATGTGAGAAGTGCTAACAAATTCACAGTGCTGCCACTCAGGGAATTTTTTGTATTACAAACTTATTTTCCAATTTGATTTCTTCCAGGGCAGGTGTGCCACGTGTTTGCTGCAAATGCATGTATGTTGTTTAATTTACTCTACAGTAGGAGAAGAATGAATGGTGGAAGGATTTTTCCCAGATGGTTTATGTGAACTCCTTTATCCCATTCATGTAAACACACAGCGTGTTCCGGTTTGCTGAGTTGTATATACACCCTATGACTTAGTACAAAGTCTGAATGTTTAGTTAGCCAGAAGATTGTTTCCATCCTGTGATTCATTAGGTCCCTATGGTACCCTCAACTTCCTTTATTTTGTACAATCACAAATTATATTAGTTTGTCTTATTTTGATAACCCCTCTAATTAATGTCCTGCACAGGAAACTTTATTACTGTTTTAAAACAGACTCATAAAACAAGGACTTTTCCCGTTACTGGGGTGGCATAAGTGACAGTTGCATATAACTTTGTGATCAAGAGTGAACAGTGCTTCACACTGCTTGTTTATATCAGTGGGCAATTGCTGTTAATGAATGCGCTGTTTTCAATTCTTTCTCTTTAAAAAGGAATGTCAGAAATTCTACAATTACACATATAAGGTTACAAGTGTAACAGCTCAAAAACACAGTAAAAAAACCTGAAACTATATGATCTGAGAACAGCACACTTGCGTGATTACAATCCAGTTTGCTAATGAATAATGAGTGCAATTCAGGTTTAAAAAAAAAAAGTTGTAGGATTATGACATAAAGAACCCCAAAATACCTATCCTTGTTTCTGTTTAAATCCTCATTGTTTCCTACTTCTTTCTCACACTGCTAGTGCCTTTTTCTCTGGACAGGCAAGTGAAGGAGATTTCCCTCTTTCTCCTTTCTTAAAAAAAAATGGTTAAGAGGGGCAGCAGTCAAGCTGGGAAGCAAAGACAGCACATCGTGTTTGTGTAGAATATGTTTGGCCCTTTGAGAACACAAAATTCACACCACTCATGTTACAGCACTTCACGTTTCACATCACTAAACCCGTCCTTACACTTGCTCTGCGTTTTCACCTTCCCTTTTTCCAGTTGTGGTAATCTACTTAATCTTTAAGACCCTACTATAAAAAAAACAACTTACTCTGAGTTTATTATGGACTTGCTAAGGAGTTGATGTATGGCTGAATCTTTGCAACTCACTGTAGGTGTCCTATAATGCCATGGGCTTAAAAAATCTAAATCTCCCAGCATAGATTATCCACCTGTTAACTTGTATTCTGTGCTTTGGTCCAGACCAAAGGACTGATTCTCAATTAAGTACACTGCCTGTGTAAAAGGCAATTAATTTTCAAGAGTAATAAACCAGAAAAAAATAAAAGTGACCTATGTCTATATGCAGTGCTCATATATGAATATATATAACATGAAAGCTAAATCAAATTCAAAAGGAAGCAGGAGTGGAATATTAGTAATGATTAGATAGCAGCACAAATTATGTGAAATCAAAGTCTTCCATAGGGAGACAAGGGCAAATGATAGGAGAAAAAAACCACCAACAACAAACAGATATAATGTACAACATGATTTGGGGCAAGTGAAGTCCCTTTAAGTTGACATTATTGCATTCTAAAAAAGCCAACTGAGTAGGTTTGACTTAAATCATTTGACATCAATTGAAGAGATCAGAGTCCTTCTCCTAGCAGACACACTTCAGCTGACAGGGAGTAAACCACAACTCCATTAACATGAATTCTGTCATTCATGACAGTCTCAGTGATGACTTATCACAGTTTACAAAGAATTCCAGTGGAGAAAACACTTAAAGGATGTAGTCCAAGGCTGCTGTGATGTGCTGTGGCAGTCTTTCATAGATAGATAAGGTTACTTACCAGTACTTGGGACTTCTGAGTTCTGCAGTTGAAAAGCACATTTATATTTTTGGTGTGTATATGTGTAATTTTTCATGTCCCTTGAGTGAACTCATTGCTACTGCTAAAACGTCTTCCACTGGGGATAAAAAAAATCTACTGTCTTCTCAGAAGCCATCCAATATGTCAGAAACAAAACATAATGCACTGAAATTCAGATTCTCTAGTACTACTACCATAGTCATCACGTCTAGAGAATTAACTGCTGGTAGTTGACTGATAATAAATACCCAGATAGTATGCTCCCAGCATAAGGCAGATAACTCCTTAGCAGCTTTTGATTTATGTAGCACATCATCATCTTATTGTCCATCAGCCTTCAAAGAGGACATCTGAAGCAGCAACATGGAGATCTGACCCTAACAAGAGGGGATGAGATAACTATTTTTTAATAGCAGTATAATGTTACTACATTTTCCATTGATTCAGCCCAGCTTTCATACAATACATAGTTAAAGAGGAATTCTTAAGAATTTCGTTTTTTTTTTTAAACCAACTTTACCAAAATGAAAAAAAAGACAATAGAATGTGCAACTAAAAGAGCTTGTTCCACTTTGAATGGTAAATTGTTTACGAACTTGTCCCCTGCTGATTAATATCTTTTTCAATTCCCCGTCAAACCCTTTTTTGTAGGCAAAATTTGCTTTGCAACAAAGACATCTACTACTTGCATCTCTCCATAAAGAACATTACAACCTTGTTTGGAACCTCTAGTCTTAGCACACATAAATAGTTTAAGGGTTAATATTAAGACATCCATACATATCAGTTATTGAACAAATACTTGAGTTCAAACTAAAACTTACTAAAACTTTCATTGTGTTAAATTATGCCTGAACAAAATAGGTACAGAGCTTTATCATTCTACTGGGTTTTTGTTTTTATATTGTTTGATATAATCAAAGTTTTACCATTTGCATAACTAAATATATGTAAAGAAATTCAAACTCATTTTAGTATTCTGACGCAAATTAGATGCAATTAATCTCTCAACATTTATGCCTATCTCCAAGATATTCAAACCCCAGACAACTGCTAAAGGATCCCTTTATTAGACAGCCGAGGAAATAAATTCCTCAAGAGGTGATTCATCTCATCTAATGCAGAAACTAATTTTAGGATGATGTGGATCACCCTCTTGAGATGCTCGTTTCCTTCCATGCAGTGCTATATACTTCTAGCAGAATTTAACTTACGTGAAGATGTGTACAACCTATTACATATTGTTCAAAACAGAAAAAGATTGATCATAAAATGTGATGCAGACTAAGAGAAGTCTGTTTTTCAAGAATTTGACTTGTTAGTGCAGTCATCTGCTACAGCAGCCGAACTTCATAAAGTATATAATGGGTTGAAATAGTGACCATATAAATCTGTCCAGATCAGCCCCTGATTTAATAGGGTTCAGATCAAATTTGAAAATAGGAAGCTAGAACTATAAACCTCAGAGATATCAAAAGTCAACCAATCAAAGGTAATCAAGCTGGCAACTTATTTTTGAATTCAGAAGCTCAAATCTGGACTTAATCAACAAGTATGCTCTCTTCTTACAAATGTTTACTATGAAAGATGTGTGCAACGTGCCAGCTTTACTTCAGGCATAAAAGTAATTTCTACAGTTTAGCCTTATACATGTATTATGAATGACAAAATGGACATGAATTTTGAGAAGTCATTAAATTACATAATGATAACTATGTAGTCCATTAACATGAATAATATGGCAAAAACTAGGCAGTAAGCAATAAATTTTCATCTGCAGCCAGATTCAATTACAAAACTAGTTTTTTTTTCTAGTGCTGTATATACCCACACCAACACGGACCTCTAAAGTAAAAATTCGGTGTAAACATCATCATAACAGCTCGACAAGGATGTGCGGTTTTAAGGGATGCTAAATGTGCAAAAATCCCTATCAGAAGTCCAGAGTATGTAAAAAGCCCATGATTTAAGAGTTCCGGCATGCGAATGTCAGAGGTCAAAACAATGAGCTATTAAAGATACTTTCACTTCCTCAGAAACAAAGTGCTGTCTTGGGCTCGGAGGTGAAAGGTTAGAAAAGCTGTTTATCTGCCGCTCTGTTCCCATTCTTCCTTCTGTCAGGAAATCCTACATGCTCCTACGCCACGCTCAGGGTTAACCCTGGGTCATGGGCATTCCCGCAGTAACTGCCCGGCGTTGATTTAAGTACGAAGACCACATGGCTGCAGGTTGCATTTCCTCAAAATGCACATTTGGCTGTAAAGGTCTGCTGAGCCTTGGTGGAAGGTAAAAGCCTAGCTGCTTCACCACATTATTGCTAAAGGAAGAGCGAAGCCACAGCCATCGGTTTTCATAATTTATTATTTGGTCATTATAGCTAGAATAAAAAAAATCCAGATATCTGCCCTGGAGCAGCATGCTTAACCAGTGGGAAACCTGGAGAGAGGGGGAGAGATTGTTCCTTCCCCTTTTCGGGGCAGGATCAGGCAGAGAGAGAGGAGCATAACAAGCAAAGGATCCACAGCACCGCTGGGTGATGCAGGGAAAGGGATACGCACTGCTGGGCTGCGGAGCTGTGAACACAAAGCAGCTACACAGAGCTGGAAGGGCCCCCGAAGTGTCTGCTGCTACGCAGGAAGCCACCGAACGGCTGCTGGATTAAGTGCAAAGCTGAAGGAAAGCACCTGCCTGCAGGCAAAGAGTGGGCAGGGAGAGGTTTATTTATAATCGCCTCTGTCTGTGGTCTGCCCCATTCTGAATTTTCTCAGTTTACAAAAGTTTATACATCTCGTTAATGTTGTTAACAAACCTACCTTGAAATTTAAAAAACCTGTCTGGTTGTTGAAGGAGCTCATTATAAAGAAAACGTCAAGGAACTCGTGGCCCAACGCTCTAGCTGACCCAAGGAATCATCAAATATAAATACTAGGTACAATATCTATTAGCATTATATGCATACATTAGTTTCATACAACGTGCATACCTAATCATACATATTGGTAATTTCGTTTGAAGAATCACTATAAGAAGAAACCCAACATCGTTACACTTCCCAAGCTGCAGGCGACACAAAGGAGCACACCTTTATGCACACAACGTCAGGCAGCAGATTCGTGCCACAGTGTATAACGCTAACGTTCATTTATCAGAAAATACTTTTGATCCTAAATAAAAAAACATGGTGATTTTAGATTTGCTATTACAGACAGGTTCAAAACTACCTCATTTTTTTCCACCTTTTTTTTTTTTCAGTAATTTTAGATTATTTATTCAACACTTTCATTGGCTTTCAATAAAGAAAAATATTTACTACCAAATTATTTTTGACAGAAATCAAAACATTCAATAGCAAAAATATTTAAACATAAATATTAAGCAAATAATAATGCATTAACACAAATACTAAGACATAAAAATTACAGAAGAAATCTTGAGATGACTTCGTAGGCTTTTCTTTTTAAGAAGAAGTATTTTTTACGGAATAAAAATACATCAGCTTTATTCCCGATGTTAGGTGAGTTTGCAGATATCAGAGAAATACAGTGTATAACCATAATCAAAGCGTGCCCTCTCTATCTGCAAGCCTAGAAGTAGCTTCTTCAGATTATCATGGACAGAACAACACCCCCAGTTTCTGTACTTTATTTGTTTCTAAAACCAGAACAAGCTGTTTTAGTCATTTGATCATTAAATTTTTATATTTTTGCAAGGAGTTTTAGAGCACAGACTATTGTAGCAGTTATGTTCTTACCAGATTTATCAGCTGAGTGTGGACGATATCTTCCACCAATATTGCAGACTCATGGAGCGGCCTGCGAGCATCTCCTAAGGAAAACCTGAAAGAAATAAATTTATTGCAAGGTTATGAAAACGAGTTAAATAGAAACAAAGTAGGTGGTCTCAAAATAAAAAACATCTGAATAAGAACAACAAGCTTAATACACCTGTATACCATATGGAAATGGATCACTGCCTGTGTTGCAAGGAATATAAATCAAAGTGAGTAATCTGATTGTAGCGACAAAAGAGATGCAAGAATGTATTTGAACATACATAGCGAAAAAAGGCTGAAAAGTGCAGGAGAAAGGAGGAAAATCCAGTTCGTTAAGGAAAGCATTAAAAAAAAAAAAAAAAGTAGGCAAAGCTGTAGCTTGGGCTCCGCTAGCAGCCTGTATTTGCAGTCCCCTTCACCTACAAAATTACCAAATAACTATGTTAATAGGTAAACTATTACCAGGTATTTTATCCCATATCTACATGTTAGTGACAAGATATGGAAAGAACTACTAGAAATGAGGGTAAACATTTTTTACATACTAATATATGAGAAGCTCTTACAGTCTGCATTGCAAGACTAAATGACTCGAGGTCAAGAAGAGATGATAGTGTTCATATACCATCACAAACAAAAGGCAAAGCAATTGGAATAGGGAACATAACATGGGAGATTGGGATGATAGGCTTTTTGCAAGACTATCTTCAGCCATAAATAACAGAACTTGCTCTCTACACCTGCCTTCACTGCTAGTCACTCAGCTAGAGCTAGAGCTCTTTTGCTCTGAGATGTGCAGTGGACATTACCATTACCAGCTTTCTGGTAAAGACTGTAGGTACTGCAGAAAGCCTTCTGGCTCACTCCAGAGCCTGTGCTTTTCCCATACAGTGCCCCCGAAGTCCTACAAAACTGTTCATCTTCAGTGTGAATGGTGTGCTTCAGGTCCAGATCCAGAGCACTTAAATTGAAATGTTCAGGACATCCATCTAGACTTTCAGATTTATTACTTGTAGCTGTTAACCTTCAGAGAGGCAGCTGATGACCCAGTGAAGGTCTTTTAGTGTCCAAAATGACCGTAGATGGCAACCAAAGTTCCCTCCTAACCATTCAAGGTCAGTGAGTCCAGAGAGCTGTCTGCTCCTCCCTAAGCAGATACCGTCATCTGGGTAGTTGAACGGTCATCTAGAAGAAGGAAAAGGGCTCTTATTCTATGTAGTTTTCCCTTATCACATAAGGCACAAAAATATGTTATTTGCTTTAGCTGGCTACTATTTGTTTTTCGCTTCCAAACCCCTACGTTTTCAGTTCAGTGCCATGTAGTGGATATGGGGTATTTAAGCTTCCTAGCTATGATTCTCCATGCCTTGAGAATTTCCCCACCACCACCTTATTTATTTATTTATTTTTTAATGCTAAACAAAGCCTTGAAAAAATGTGTTAATGTATCAACCATACTACTCACTAAAGAAGGATGCTATAAGTGAGTAACTCTGGTTTTGCTTTCTCAGCTATTTTTGTAAACGACAGAGGATTCAAGAACACCAAAATCCTTCACTTTCTCTTATCTCAGTTCTTTTGCTAGCATAAAAAAGAAGGACACATTTTTCCTTGTTGTGATGAACAGAATTAAAAACTGACTCAAGCATTTTCAGAGTAAGCATTAAATGTTGTCCTGCTACTTATGAACAAAGGATCAGAGCAACTTGCCAGTGCTGGGAGGCAGACCAGAGCTGTGGTCTGCAGCTGCTTGGACACCTGCACATCACAGCTTTCCTAAAAGCTGGATCTCTCAGTCAGAACAAACCAGCTGAGATCTGGTGTCTAAGTGGACTTCAGCAGGCACAATATTTTTGAAATAAAATTATTCCAACAATGGAAGTCTCCAGAAATCAAAGGCAGTCATGAAACCCAAGTCATTAATCATTCTTAAGGCTGACTGGTTGCTCTATTTCCAGTCGCTCCATATCTGACTTTTGGCTAAATTATTTTTAAAACTTAAAGCTGTTAATTCCAAAGCGGTTGCAATGGGGCCCAACAAGGGCTCACTGAAAATACCTTATCATTCCACGAATATCGAAATAAAAAAGCTATTCCAGTCTTACTTCAGTATAGCAGTGAAAGACCACTTGGTGATTTCAAATATTGCCTCAGGGCATTTCTAAAAAGCCCTGCTCTCTTTCCACCCAAAAATGAGCTTTTAAAATTAGAAAACATATGCAGGAAAATATATTCACTGTAACTGAAATGCTACAGGCCAAAAGTAACATTGCAGTTTCTTATTAAAATAGTTTAATTTTATTTATAAGATTAAAATATTCATGGGTGATTGGTTATATCAATTATTTTCTTACAGATGAATTCCTTCTCCTGCAGTAAAATAAAACAATATTTACAAACAACTTATTTTTTACTATGGAATCACAGTACTTAAAGAGGTACACAGTAGCATTTTTTTCCTTTATCTAGTAATGAAATGATATCCAGTATTCCTCACACACCTTTTGAAATTTTAATGATATTCAATTTCACCTTGACATCTCTAAGAGCACAGCACAAACACTCAGGCAACATCTAAGCGTGCCCCACTGTTCTGCGCTAGTTGTAGGTGGAGAAAATTACACTCTATCTTTGTTCACTATCGTTTGTCTCTTATTTAGACTATCAGCAATTTAAAGAGATGCTCATGTTTTATAACGTATTGTACAACATCTCTAAAGTAGGGACAACTCAGTAATTTTCTTCTCTATTATGCAGGAGTGCACGCATACACGAATTATAATGTCTGACACTTCCTAAGACTACAAGCACAGAACAGCAGACCAGATCCTATTAAATATTTTATAAACTGCAAATACCTGTATATTATATAGGAAATACATATAAAAGTAGAAATATTTATTACGATATTACACTGGAATGTAAAATAATATGAAAAAAGTCACAGATTTAAAACAATTGCTCATAAATGATAAAGCATAAGTATTTCATTTTTATGAGTTATGCATATGTAAATTGCTAGAAAAAAATGTTTTTTTCTAATCACACCATGCATACAAGAACTGAATTCAGCCATTACAATCATAATATGTTGTTCGTTCTCACTTTTCTTTAATCTTTTTGAATAATTTATTTTTCTTTCTAAAATTTAAAATACAAACCAAAAAATATATATGTAAGAGAGTGGTAAATGCCTGGTTGCTAGCATTATGATCTTGAACATCAAATACTTTTGTTCATAGATTTATTAACAACCATGCAAAGGGAAGCTTTTCTGGTTTCCTTTTTCTGAAAACAATAAAGCACAAGAACAAAACTATTTTTAAGGCAGAGTACTGACTCTACACTGAGATACCTTCCCTGTCTCAGAGGTAACTGTCAGCTCCAAACATGGCATGAAATGTAGAAGAGATGCAATCAAGATACTAAATATTGACTGACACCAAATCTTTTTGCTCCATTCTGATGCAAAGGAGATGTTAGGAGATGCTGAAATTCTGCACTGGAACACAAAGAAAAGAGTTATAACAAAATGCAATACTTGTTTACATAGAAAATCAAGTTGAAAATCAAGTTCCAGGTGCACCTACTTTCTCTCTATGTCTGTTCCACTCTTTCTCTTTCTGACTTCAGAAGCTATTTGTATCTTGGTTTGCCTTCACTGTTTTCCCATGTAACTTCTGCCAACTCCTTTCCCACATACAGAAATCTAGATGCTGAAATCTAGATGTGTTCTCAGCAAAAAGCAAAAACCACTACACCTCCTCACAGCTGCTTAGTGTTGTGTGTTTTGTTTTTTTTAAAGAAAATGGATTTTTTAGATGCTAAAAAGGTTTGCGTTTGATACTTGCTAATTACATTTGCAAAGCATTTGATATGTTTCTTACCATCAGCTCTATATTCTAACATGTTTATAGTATATTGTATATACTATACATAGTATAATATATGTATATTATCTTAAAATACAAAACACAAATGATTTTTTAACCCTTTCTGCTACTGGAAATAATGCAATATGGAGGTAATTGCAAATTCACAAGCAGTAAAGTAGTAAACTCTTCTGTTTTTGTCCCTGCATTTCTCATTGTATTTTTCCATAGCAGAATAAACATTGAGTGAAGAATCAGGAGCTCAGATTTTTGCCAAGTTACAGAACATGAGGTATGTTAAGAGCCAAAGGAAAATCCTAAAAAAAAAAAAAAAAAAAGCAAAAAAGGAAACCAAAATTTGGTGCCCTTGCTTCTGGTGACTGAAACTAAAGTTGGTATTTTAATATAACTTATGAATTTCATTTCACATTTGCTTTGTTTTTTAATGGTTTGTTTGTTAGAGAGTCCTTAAAAGAACTTTCCATTTGCTTGAAATATAAGTAAGTCTTCCTACGAATCATATACAAATTCTGTTGAAAATAGAAAAGAGCAGTTTCTCCACAGGTAAATACTGAAGAGGAAATATAGTAAAATACATTAGCGGTTCATCAAAATGGTAAATCGATATGGAAGACTGTCCTGACAATAGAAGCATCTACCCATTATGCATGTCATTCAGTAAAGTAAAGCTTTCTTAGATGATCCAATTTCAAAGGTTTGTCTGTTCTAAGGAAACATTTTTACAAGGGGGTGATCAACTTACGCGTGTTTTCACAGAAGTATTAAAATAGTAGCATGGAGAAAGAAAAGACTGCTGCAGCTCTTTTATTGTTTACTTTTAGCTTTTATTTCTAATTTATTTAAGTTTCTGTAATGATATTTCCTGGCTCATCAAAACGACTAAATGTCCAACCCACTAAGTGGAATATCACGGCATACTATGTGTAAACACACGCACGTATATATAGACTTGGCACGTGCTAAGACACAACATCTACTCATGGTACAGAGACCTCCGTTGGAAGAGCCTCAAAATCTTGGGCAGCTACAGAAGCAGATAAAGCTACATTTCTTGGGGTTTTAAAAGCTTGCAGAGGTATCGGGCCAGGCACAGCACAGACTTGCTTCAAAAACCCTGATGCAGAGCTCTCCAGGTGGCCAGACCACCAGGAGAGTAGACTGTGGAGACAGAAGGCTGCTGCAATCTCCCATCCTCCACAGACTTGAAAAGCTATACTGGCCAGAAAGGAAGTAAAACCAGGGTGGCTGGGAGTGCACTAAGCTAGAATAAATAGTTTCCTTTACTGGGACTTCTATTGAGTTTATACCATAACAAAGCTGCCCCAACTCATGTGGAATTTACCACCTTGAATAAATTTGATGAATCTAACCTAGGAAAAGTATAAAAGCAGTGAGGTAGGCTGCTGGGAAATATTCATTTTTTCTTTTCTGGAAATCCCTATCAAATTTTCCTGTTCTGTTTCTACTTGACAGGAACAGAGATGGTCCCTCCAGACTTCATTTTTTTTTATGTACCTGAAAATCTCAAATAGGGCATACCTTTCTGCAGCCCAGAGGTATTATTTGTTGCTACCTGCCAGCCTGATTCAGCACTATTGTTTCCCAGTAATACCCCAACTCAGTTGCTTCCCATCGATACACTTATATTCCGTAACACTTATTTTTCATCTGTTGCAAGAGTGGTTTGTGTCTATCCATCTACCTAGCACAAAAACTTTTTTCCTGCTACAGTGAGAAGGGAAGGAAAGAAGCAATAGAAAATACATTTCCGAGAAAAACAAAGAAGTACAAATAGACCTCCCCAGCACATGGAATCTATGATGAGCAGACCCTGAAAGACCAGTTAATGGAATGTGATACAATATAGTTAGGAGAAGCAATGAACTTCACCACTACAAAACTAATATAACTGATTTCTCAGGTGCAGAAAAAATAAAAGAAATAATAATTTCTCTTTCCTGATTTCCTAGTTCAAATTACAGAGGAGAGCTTCAGAGATTCACACACTGTGCCCATCATAGACCTGACAATCATTCTGGACATGGGAGTGTCAGGCTGGGGGTTAGGAAAAGGTTCTGCACCCAGAGGTGGTCAGGCACCGGGACAGGATAGTGGTCACAGTACCAAGCCTGATGGAGTTCAAGAAATGTTTGGACAACGCTCTCAGACGGAGGGTCTAGTTTTGGGTGGTCCTGTGTGGAACATGGAGGTGGACACAACAGTCCTTGTAGGTCCCTTACAACAGGAGGCATTCCATGATTCTAAACACTAAGGAACACTGGAAGACCCTCAATAACCTGATCAGAGAAACAAGCCCTTTCCTTGCTGTCTTACAGGGATAGCCCAGACGACCCTCAGCCCCATGGTCCAGGGGTGACAGCCAGCAGAGGTAGCTCTCCAGAGCATTTTGCAGAGTGAGGGGGGTTCCTGCCTGCAGGGACTGGAGGTTCATCAGGGAAAGAGCACCTCAGGATTACCCAAGACTCTTTATGGGATATTTAGGGTAAGGACCATAGGCAGGAAAAGGGAGGGGTCAAGGTAATTTAGGGAGGAACATGTGGAAGAACAGAGGAGTATAGGGAGATGGGAATAAAAAGTGCTGTTGTAAATGAGCTGACAGTCAGTGTGCTGGTCATGCCCAGCCTGTCCACATATCAAAGTGGTCATACATTTGGGCTGGATATCAGAGAGACCGGAGGGTCTGTAAGTTGGCTGCTGGAGGGACCAGGGGGTCCAGGCCAGCTGCTGGGCAGACTGGGGAGCCTTTTGGTTGAATGAGAGACCCATTTGTATATGTGTTTCTGTGACTGAGGACTGAAAATCCCCAGTATTGAATAACTGAGCTTGAAGCTACTGGATTTGGCTATTCCTTATTTAGGGTGCATGTGCTGAAGAACCAGATTCAGAAGAGGTGTGTCTGTAAAGTATTTGCCCATAGAGAAACACACCAAAAATATACAACAGAGAGAGCATCATCAATTAAAATTCAATAAATATCAAAGGAGCTTGGAAGGTGTTCACCTCAGGCTGATGCAGAATGGGAACCTACAAACCTACAGATGGAATTCACACAGACAACTACTCTGCAGGCAGCTGAACTGGAGTGTGTCAGTCAGCAAGCCAATTCCCACCCTGCATTTTTTAAGTAACCAACTGAGCAGAACGTGATCAAGATATAAGTGCTCGCTACATATAGAGCTAACTAATTTGCTGTTACAAAATCTAAAAAAAGAAAAGGATCCTATAAAATCACAAAAGAAGAACATATTTGGACTGGATAATATCTGGGCTCACATCTCCTCAGTACTGCAAGAATACACAGTAAATCTCTGTCAGCTGCTTGGCAGGAATGCATCTGGAATACATAGCATATTCATTTTCAGAGATGCTTTCATACTATAAAGCAAGTGTCCTCCTAAATATATGAATTATTACAGACCTGATGGTCAGGTGGTGGCAATGAGAATCAGTTTTGCAGTACTGAGCATAAAAGCATCCAGAAAACTTCCAGCAATTCAAATACCAGAAGGAGAGAGATTACAAATCACTATAAATAAGTAATAACAAACTTTGGAAAATCAGTAATACGATATGTTGAAGTAATTCTGCTTGGTGCCGTGAGAGGCTGACTCTAAAGATAAAGACAAAAATATTGAGATCTGGTCCCTATGATGACAGAAAATTGGGAAACTACAGGTTCCTTTTTTGGGGAGCATAGGAATAAGCCTGTCATTGTAAGAGATCTCAGAGAAAAAAAAAAAAAAAAAGCAAGGATTTTGAGCACTTCTTTCTCCCTTTTGTTTGCCACGTCTGCTGTTGAACAAATTAGGAAGAATCAGAGTCTGAAAGGAAAGACATGTCTAGTGCAAAAGTGGAAAATTGATTAGACACGCACAGGAAGACACATTGTACAAAGTGGAAGAGGGAAGAAGGAACAAAATAAGGGAGGAGGAAACTGCCAAAGAAAAAAGATGATTGCAGCAGGGGAAAAGGTATAAACAACAAGGTAGGAAGAGAATAGACATTCAACTGTAGTCTCAAAAGTATTTATGTTAAGACACATTACATAATGGAGATGATATAACAGACCATTGTTTTATAGGCAACGTTCCTTCATAATACCATCGGTGAACTTAGTATAGGGATATTCATTTAAAAATTAAATAAGCTTGCTTGCTTATTGCTTTAGCTTAAGAAAAGAAGAACCAATTAAAGCCTTGAACTCTGTTAATTAACCAGCACAGTCTACCTGTGGTACCTGAAAACGCATTAGAGTAACTACTCAAGCAATTCTGTGTCTATTTAAATGTTTATGTGCTCATCAGGTAACTTCCATCAAAGGCCATTTAAAAATGAAAGGGAATCTTAATTCCAATCAGAGTTCATAGTTAATACATGTGCATGCTTGAATTAATGAAATCAGGTTTACATAGGTTTCACATGTCAACGTAATTCTTCACCAGGACTTAGTGAAAGTGTATGAGATAATAAGTCAAACTGCAAGTTGTTGCTGTGTTAACTTTTTCTATAAAGTTTAGAAAAATCATGTATACATTACTATAAAAACAAGCACTCAAAAGCTACAATAATTCCAATACATAGATCACAAAAATAAAGGTTATTATTTTTTCTTTTTTCTCTTTTTTTTTTTTGTCAAGACCTTCATTGGTAAATGTGGAAGAAAACGTTAGCATTTTGCAAGAAGCAATTCTCGGGGAGTAAAAAAGAATATTTTGCTCTCTGATGCATCAGTAATAACCAAACAGTCATTTAAAAAAGCTTATGTTACAACTTCTAAATAATCTGCCTACACTTTACACACTCATGGCTCCAGAGCTCCTTAACGCCAATTGCTGTGCACACTGCAACCCCACTGAGATAAACGGCAGATCAACCACACTGGGCAAGATTAGAGGCAAACTACACTGCATGTACTGAGATATGGCTGGGAGAATTATAACAACCAGACAGTTGGTCTACCAGAAGAAGGGGATCAAGTGGGAGAGGTTCATTTCTCCATGACTTTTGACTTGTACAGAGAGTTTACCACCGTAGGACGTGAGCTCAGATTTTCAGATGCTGAATCTGCTCTCAGTACTTATGGAAGTTGTCCCAGATGTGAAGAGGAAACCAGAAATGCTGATTTGTGCTATACCACAGACTTCATTTTGTGCAGTCCATATGCTTTATAATCAAGCAAAGTCTACACTGAAACTGGGAAACACAACTCTTTAATGCAGGTCTGCTGTAAACTTTCAAAAAGGTTGCACCCATTATGGAAATGTACTAATTAAAGTCCCAAACTGCATAAAGATAAAGCATACAGATGTTTTACATATTCAGAAAAAGAACAGCTGAAAAAACAGACTATGGATATTACGAGACCATTTTACTCCAGGATAGCCTTCTTTCTTGTCCTAACTGAAGATCTACAAGGGCAAACATTAAGGTCCCTCAACCTAGGCTGCACTGAGCTACTCCATGTAACTCTACTCTCTTTGGGATGCAACCAGACCATCATAAAAAACAAGAAGAAACAAATTCACTAATGTGAAGACCCAAGTTCCATCTTTTTGTATTGCCTCTTAAAATTAACATACCTAAACCTATATAGTTGTTCTTATGTCCACAATTACTGTATGGGGCCCACAGTCCCCAGTTTCAAGCAGTCCTCGATACAGTACATTTAAACAATAAGGTGTATGATATACATAAATATATATATATATTGTTTATATGTGTGTGTGTATATATATATATATATATATATACATATATATATATAAAAAAACACATAAAACTGCATATAGCCATATATATTTAAAAAATGAACTGTAAGACCTGGGAAGACTCTCTGTTGTCCAAACCTGGGTACTTCCTCAATGACAAACCGTATGGATTTGCTTTATAAACTACTGCAGACTTTTACATTGTTAAGGTCAATAAGACATCACAGAACAAAACAGTTTAAAGCCTAAATTTCCTATAGAGTTGATGGAAAAGATGTGGATATGAACAGAATTGTCTGTATTTCAGGCACTAAATTCAATACCTGAAGTTAGTTCCAGTAAAAGTCCTCCATTTTTAACACGTTTCTCTGCCCAGTATGCATATATATATACACATAATATATAACGTATGTGTATATAATATATGTACATACATACACATATATGGTGAAGAGTCTAGACAATTTGAATATAAACAGGCAGATAGATAACCTGGCTCAGTGTTATTTAGGTAATTGGATAACAGTGTTACATTATTTTGCATACAAAGTTGAGTTACTTGGCATTGACTTCAACGTCTCTTCCAGTGTAACTTCCTCTACATGTATAGCTCTTTTCTCTTCCCCCCTCATCCTAGGTAGTTTTACCTCTGTAATGCTTGAGAGAAATCCTACCCAGATGGTGTGAATAGCAGCAACTCTAAGAAGTCAATGAAGTCTATGTCTATGAAGTCAAGAGAAATTACATCATCTGATTGAAAATCAATTACCATCTACTTATTCAGCAAGTGGAAACATCCTATTCTCTTTTTTAAATACTATAATAGTAAGCCTAAGAATCTGACTACTGAATTACTGAATTTTACTAAATTTACTAAATTTTTTACTAAAGCCTTGTTGCTTAAGCAAAACACCCTTTCTAAAGCTTGTATGTATATGGCAATATGGCAGTGAGAAAAGAAAGCATGGGAAGAAACATATTAACTACAAAATGTTTTTGTTGTTGTTATTGTTGTTTGTTTTTTTCAGTATAAAATTAGACCTTGATGATGTCTGTAGATATTGGAAAAGCATAAACATCAAGAAGAGAAACATTACATAACATTATTTAATTATTCAAAGAGACACAGGATCAAGTAAAGGGATAAACTTTAGAAAAGGAGCATTTAGAGGAAATTAGAAGGAAAACATCTGAAAACAAAAGTTAAAATCCTCTGTAACAATCTCAGAAGGAACAAAAGTTTCACTACTGGAAATACTGAAAACTAAGCTCAGCCAAGAACCACAGGTCTTGTGATGTCAGACAAGTACACAAAAAGAAATTGTCATTATGTGACTTAAAATACTTGAAAATGAGATATGAGCACATTCTATGATGGTATGTCACCTGCAACCAACAGATGGCTGTTGGAGCTCCTTAAATACACCAAAAAACATATTTGGCGTCTGAAGTAAGTTTCATTGCTGTATATAATTATTAACATTCTAACAACAGGAAACGAGTTAGCAAATAATATTTATTTTGAGCTTACTGAAAAATTATTAATGATTACCAGTGTTAACTACAGATACTTCTCAATTACCTTGCTGGAAAGCAACATCCAAAGACACCAATCAACTCCATTGCCCCACTGAGGTAAGACCTAAAGAAGGGAAGACCTTTGGAAGAAAAACTTTATTTACCTGAAGATGGAAATATCTTGTTTAAACCATGAGTTTTTAAATGGCAAGGTCTGCCAGACAGCAGGATTAACAATGTCTAACAGCTTGCCGCATGAAAAGACTGATTTTTCTCACAAAAAGAGAAGCCCTGTCCTCAGTGACACCACCATAAATCAAGAATAACATGAAATCCTCTGGGAATGAGTTTCAGAGATGCTAAAGACTCCCAGCTCCATGGGAGGTCGCTTTGTCTTGACTAAGTAAAGTGTTTTCTTTAAGCATGAACCTCGTGAGTCATGTACTTAGCCGAGACTGAAATTGTTTTAATAATGTGTGGAAACAGCAACAACAACAAAAAACAACAGCTTTCCTCTCCAAAAAGGGCATTTTTTGCTAATGTTTCTTTAAATACTCTACAATACGTGCAGTAAGAAATTTCCATCAAATTTTTGCCTTGATATATTCTCACTCACACCTGGAAGGTGATTTTGTTGCAGGACTGAAAAGTAGGATGGGTACCACTGCAACTCCGTGAATCACAGAACAGTTGTTATTGGGAGGGACATGCTGAGATCACCCAACCCAGTCCCACTGCTCAGAAAAGGCTTCTGTGTCCACTTGGGTTTTCAGTATCTCCAAGGATGGAGTCTCCACACAGCCTGTTCCCACGTTTGACCACCCTGATAGTGAAAAGCTTTTTCCCTATGTGTAAGTGGGAACTTCTGTATTTCAGTTTGTGCTCATTGCCTCTTATCCTTCCACTGGGCAGCACTTAGACAAGCCTGGCTCTGTCTTCTTTACGCCATCCATCGGCTACTTATAGATATTGGTAAGACCCACCTAAACCTTCTCTTCTCCAGGCTGAGCACTCCCAGCTCTCTCAGTCGCTCCTCATGGGAGAGGTGCTTCTGTCCTTTAATCATCTTAGCCCTTTCACTGCACTTAGAATCATAGAATCAAGTTGGAAAATCGGTCACCAGATACAACCGTCACCCTACCACCAACGTTACCCACTAAACCATGTCCTGAGGATTAACTCTTGAGGTACACCACTAGTGACCGGCCTCCAGACAGACTGCATGCTGCTCATACCAAGCACTGATCGTGGCACTTCAGCTTCCTCCCTGCCCATTTATCTCTTTCATCAGTGTGTACATGAGGATGTTACACAGCAGTGTCAAAACCTTCCTAAAGTCAAGCTAAACAACATTCACAGCTCTCCCCTCTCATCCACCAAACCAGTTACTTCACCACAGAAGACTAGCAGGTTGGTGAAGCATGGTTCCCCTTCGTAAATCCATGCTGACAGCTCTGAATTACTTCCTTATGCTTAGAGGCTCAGAAATGTTTCCCAGGATGATTTGCTCCATCACCTACCCAGGGATCAAGGCCAGGCTGGCTGGTCTGTCACCCCCTTCTCGTCCTGTTTGAAGGCAGAAGTGGCGTTCACTTTCTTCCACCCCTCAGGAACTTTCCCCAGTCACCATGACTTCTCTTCATGAGTAAGATCTTACTTGAAATTCAAACAGATTATTTTATATTACGTTACTGAAAGAATAAACTTGTGAATTAAACTCTGATTTCAAGCAGAACATGTTGTAAGATTATCTGTTCTTAAACTTTCATGGCTACATTTAAGAAATAAAAATGAAATCATATGTACAAAAACACAGTTTAGAAAATGCTCTTGTATAAACTCCCTATAGTGTCAAATCCATTTATTCACATTATTTATTGCTTTATGAATTATTGGTATGTAAGACATTGTCAGTGTTGAAGCAAGATGCCTGTACAGGTCTGCCTCCAACAAACTACACATAGGTACACCTCTGTCAGGGTGAATACATGTAAATTACATCAAAGCTTTAAGTTTCTAAGAAAGTTCTGCTATAAGCTCTGTAGAAGAACCTTTCTACATATGGTTTCACTGAAATCACTTGGTTACTCTTTGTAAACTGTTGTAAATAAATATCCATGAACTGAGAATAGTGTGATCTAAAAAATAAAATAAATAAATAAATAAAGTTAATGCTACCTAGGTGCATTTAAAATGCTACCTAGGTGCATTTAAAATGTTACCTAGGTGCATTTAAAAGTCCTCCTTACTAAAGAAAACAACTGATTTCCCCCTGGTTTGTTTGTTTGCTTGTTTTCCCTTATACAACTGTAAACACTTTCTAACTGCTACAAATCAGCAGATTTATCCCAGCACAAAGCTGTGGCAAGAACCCTTTTCAATACCATTGTATACTAATCAGAATACACCAAACTCTAGCAGTTAAGCGTTTTAAACATAAATTAATTTTACAAATCCTTATGACTGGCGAAGGAAAAAGATATAATTTATTCCAGTTGTATAACATAATACGTTCCATTTGCTCATTCACAAAGGGTTTCAGTTTTTCAGGAAATAAATGAGACAACTGTCTTTCTAGACTATGCAGACTGGACTATGATCAGTCATTTCTGCTCTAGGAAAAAGTTCATCTCAACAATATACCCAAACACAAATGGAATTTAACAAAGCCAAGAGAGATGAATTTTCAGTCTGCTCTCATGAGGACAGGGCGAAAAAATGATGAGGAGAGCAGGAAGTCAAAACATAATTTCACTGTATATATACATTATAAGTGTTAACCAAATGTGGAAATCCCTAGCTATTTTAAATCTAGATTAAAACCACAAGACAATTTAAACTAATCCACAAGATACAAAATATAAACGAGGATGAATGCTTTATGTTAATTTTTAGAGAAATAATATTATTCTTGTTATATTCTCCAAGATGTCAAGACCATTCTGGCTTGCTCTTTGTTTAAAAAAAACTGTTTCACAACTTCATGAGTGAGATTTTTGAGTGTTCAATGACGATAATTAGAGCCAATTCTCGAGTAACACAACTTCCTTATCTGACACCAACACATTTTATAACATCAGTTTTCTTCCTTTACTACTTTTCCTGAAATCTATGCCTGGAGAAAAGAAGCAACTTGTCCCCTGTGAGGCTGCGGCAGAGAAAGCCACAGCATCTCCCTGCGCCTCCCACTGCTGGGTGGAACAAGTGCTCTGCTGACGAGTCAGCCTTCGCAAATTCCATTTATTTTAAGGTCCTAATTTTAATAGAAAAGCAAAACAGTTTGTAAACTCTGCTTAAGCATATATGTATGCATTCCTACTTAGCCACCTTTGCAGAACTGTTGTCAGATGTACATAGAGGTGTTGAGAAGCAGGATCTATCTCAAAAATATGGAAATGCTTAAGACCAACAGTGCATTACCAATTTCAGCATTTCTCAAGAACACTGTAAATCCTAACTATGAAATTAATATTTGCAGTATTTCTAGATTCTGTGATTTAAAATTATATTTTTTAGCTGTTACATATACTAAAAAAAAAAAAAAACACCAAAAAAAAACATAAAATACTTAATTTGACTTTTGGATTATCCCTGGTTCAGCTTGGAAATCTGTGCTCTAAATCACAGTTATATTAAGGTTAATGCATGTTCATGCCTTCTACAGCTAAAGAAGCAACACAACCTCCCAGTTACCAAAAATCAAAAGTACTCTGAACCATTACAGCAGTTACTCCATGTTAGTAGACCCTGAACTGGGAAAAGCAGAAACTGTGAGTGAATAACAGAATTAAAAAATATTTCCCCACTAAGCACTGATCAAATACGTCCACTTCTATTGCATGAAGATGCACATCTATTAAAATCATAGAATAATTATTTAAAATACATGGGTTTAACTTAGATTTAGCTTCAGAATACACTGAATAACTCTAAAAGTCTTTTTTTTTTTTTTTTTTTCCTTCAGGTGGTAAAATTCTTCCATAAAATGTACATGTTATTTTCCCTTAAAAAGACAGTGCTTTAAAAATATATTTTATTTCAGAAATCAAACTATGCAACATTCTCCCTAGAGTAAGAAACTGGAAGTTCTGTGATAAAATCTTTTCTGGAAAGTCAGTGCAATTTCATATCAATGGTGTGCTCCTTTTCCTGCTTTCAAATGGATTACTTAAATGTTTTAAAATGTTATAACCCACAATAATCTGTTCCAGGCACCAACGAAAAGGAAGAAAAAAATTACAGAAGTCAAGATGTCGCCTGGAAGCACTTTATGGCAAACATTATAAAGATAACACAGAGCAGAGAAGCTCTGGTTCAATCCATTATAAATACCCCATTCTTCTTAAAATCACAAAAATGTATTTATAGTAAAGAACTCTTACAGGCTTTTTCCTCAGAAGACTTCATTTAAGTATAATTTGGCAGAATTTTTGGAACAAGAAAAGAAGAGTTTTATAAAATATTGATGTTTTACAGTCACCCTAGTCTTGATCTACTTGCTACAAAAACAAAAGCAAGGGCTCTGGAAGATGACCACATCCGTGTCTACTAATTATACTGTAGTTTTTCAGTTTGTCCAAAATGTGCACTCTAGCAGTTATACTGAGCATGAGTGCTAAATCATCACTTGGATAATCAATGCTTCGTTAAAAACTCAAATTATTTTCCTTGGTTTACTTTTGACTTATAATTGTTTAAAGAAACATACGGGATTTTAAAAAAAACAAAGGGTGAGAACTAAGGCAGGGGATACCTGTGCATATAATTTATAGATCAAATCTGTAGAAAACTTATAGATCAAATCTGATGAATCCTTATCTCCAAATTAATGTACAGATGGTTGCCCTGTCTTCTTTTACCCCAGCTCCCTCCCAGGATTAAGTGATGGGGGTGTATGCAAAAGCAAGTCTACACTGAACCACTTTCTGCATTAAAACAAATTAAATGATCCCTTTCAATACAGAGAGATGATCAGAAAGCAATAGGATGCAGCTTTCTAAGATTTCCCAATGGGAATTATTTTTTTTTTTCTTCAATAGAAAGCATGAAACAGGATGTGAAATATCTGGACTTCAGAAAGGTTTTCTCCAAAGGAAGCTTGGGATGCAGAATAGTGCTTGAAAAGCTTCACTCAGAAATTGAATTTTCAAAAATTTGAAAAACATTTAGCTTACAAAGGGAAGAAGAGAACTCACGAACAACAAATATGTACTGGCTGCATAATAAAAGCATATTAAGAAATTTTCATAAGATGGAATTTAGGAAGAATTAAGAAATATTACAAGGACAAGAAAACCAAACATATGAAGTTAACATACATGCTATGAGTCAAGAATAAAAGACAAAAAGCGAGGACAAGTATCCCTCTGGTATGGCTCAACAAAATGTCACATAAAAAAAAAAAAGAGTAGTTGTTTCATTTTACTGATAATAGCTCAAAAGAAGTCAATGAAGTCAATTTTCTGACCCTTTTCACTAAAAAGACAAACGAGTTATGCTATAAATTCAGGAAAAATGTGCATGACTACTGCTATTTATTCACAAGCATTTAGATTTGAGAAACTGGTAATTAGAAGAGAATTTACTATAAAATTATAGTTGGATGGAATTAATATCTTGATGTGAAATTACAGTTTCAATTTACTAATTTTAGGCTGCTCAAGAACAAACCAGCAAAATATATGTATTCAAAAAGGAATTTTTTACATACGGTCTATCCAGCATTTTATCCAGCATGTGAATTAACAAAGTAAGAAAATTAGGATCACGGATTTGTGTATTTTGCATTCTTATCTGTATCTGCAAAACATAATGTGATATAATATCACATAAAAACCTTCTTCTCTTATTTATTCAACAGATAAGCTAGACAAAATAAAGAAGCATTTCAGAGAGTCAAAAAGTCATTCCAGTGAACACTTTCAATTCCTTATTTTCACTAGCAATTCCTTATTTTCACTAGGTTTTAAGGTTTATAGCACATTTCTATGACTGCGGAAGGAAAAAATATTGTAAAAATAAAGTACACGTGCTGCATCCTAAGCAATACCAACAGATTGCAAGAAGATTTGAAAAAGAATCGTGCTTCCAAAATAAGAATTAATCTCTATAGACAGAAGTCAGGAAGTGCCATGCTTGAGGGAAAGGTATTCAGCATCCTGTCCTCCCCTCTCTCTTCCTTCTTACAAGCCAAGGAAGCAACAGTCGGTGTCAGGGAAAGACTGAATCCTCCCCAGGAAAAGAAAAAAAAATGTGGTTTCCATTCACTGAATCACACACTACAGAGGCAAAAGAAAATGCAATTTTTGGTATCAGAATGATGTGTTAGAGGAGAGTAATCAATGTCTCCATCCGTGCTGCAGTTTGCAGAACACTTTTCATTTCCTTGCTTTCTCTTTTGGAGCCAGAGAAGAGAGAGCAAGAGGCTGCTGAGCGCATAGCTGCTCGCGGTGCCATGAGACGCCGAGGCATTCTGCAGTGGGCTCTTTTTTTTTAAAACATCCTGACTGTGCTTCTATATCCAGGCACAGTCATCGCTTCTTAGAGCTCCAGCTTGGCATCACTCAACACAGAAGCAATGGTGCTGGTGGCTGAGATTTGTGTGGTCTCCGGTAAGCTCTGCTTCCTCGAAAATGTGTGGCATCATACAGGGGTTATTTAGAACCTAAGTCTCTTGGGCACACTATGTAAGTTCATTGTTTATCATTTGCTGGGGAAGTCTTCTGAGGTCAAGGTAAAAAGCAGAAGGTGATATTTGATGTAAATGTTCCAAAGCACGTTATGTGGTTGCACGGTTGCAGTGGTCCCTGGAGCACTTTGCTGGTGGTCCGTGGAGATCTGGCTGGTGGAAGGTGCTGGCTCTCCCTGCTTCCAGCTGCCATATCATGTTTAATGTATTTTTAGCTTCTCTTAATATTTTCCTAATATTACTTTTCCATGTAAGCAATTAGTGTGGTTACCAGGGATGGCAACAGAAGTGATATTCAGCAGCCAGTGGGAGAAGAGGTGGTCTTTGCAGTTGTGAATGGGAGAAGATGCACAGGACAATCTCCTCATGAAAAAGTGGGTGGAGGAACCCACCCAAGAGTCACAGTCTGAACACCTCGATATTTTTCCATTCACTGGAATGAACTTTTTTTTTCTTTTTTTTTTTTCTCTCAGACATTTCTGCTGCCATGCATTATTATTACTGAAGACAAAGGAACAAACAAACAAGTAAGTTTTTGGACTTTTGCTATGAAGTTGAAGTAGGAAGGAAAAAAACACAACACTAACATGAAATCATATTCACTTGCCTAATTAAACTTACAAACAAGACTTAGAAGGGAGCTGTGTGAAAACAACAAATAGAATTAAAAATATCAGAAGATACTGGCCTTGATTTTTCCCGGTTTATACATTTAAAAAATCTTAACTTTATAATAACTGGAGATTACTAGCCACAATATAAATGCCTGCAGAGTTACCTTGCTAATCTGAAAAGTAGAAAAAAATCTGAAAAACATTTGGTCAGAACCCTCCAGATGTGTGCTATTTTAACATTTGTTTTTGACACAAATTGAAAAGTTTCTCTGATTCGAATGTATTTCCCAGCTAGCCTCTGCTGCCTTACTCCATAGTTATTTACTTTCATCTTGCCTTTGACTAATCAAAAGAGATTCATCAAATCAATTGGAGACAACTTAAAAGGTATTATATGGGTAAATATTAAATGGAGAACATTTGCCGAACAAAGAAAAGTCTCCTTTTATACTTTTTATTTTCATTCTTATTTAACTGTCCATGAAACTACAGTGACTCCAGTCTGCTTGTGAAGGTACAACTGAGAAAAAGTCAGATCGTAATCATGCAAGCATGCTTTATACTACGTATAAGGAAATATATACTAAATATTAGAGAAGTTACAAATTAAAGTATTCAGCTTCTGAATTCTGGTACCTTCTTCTAACAATGATGCTTATGTACTAGTGACTCATTTAGGAAAAGAGCCCCTGGAGATGGGGATTTTATGTATTAAAAGGAGTCTTTGCCTCCTTCTGAAATGCAGCTGAGTTCAGACTCCTAACGTCTCCTTCCTCCAGAGTAAGTGGTGGGATTTTTGGTTGTGGGTTTGGTTTTTGTTTTGTTTTGTTTTTCAGTGGGGTGTTCAAGAGCTTCTGCTTCTGATGCTTTGAAAACACCGAATCCCTTATTGGCTTTAGGTGCGTATAAGACTTCAGTGGGGCAGTCTCAGTGAATCACATTCCACGACTTTGCATCTGAGAGCCTTCCCAAACCTCAGCTTAAGCAGGATTTAGGCAGACTAAATTTGGTCATCAATAGCTGACAGAGAAAGACACAAAACTGCACAAAACTGAAATGGAAAAATCACTTCCATGTATAAGGGTTTTCCTCCCTTTTTTCTTTTTCTTTTCTTTTTTTCCCCATAAGATTTATCATAATTTGACTGATCTTCTATCAATTTGAGATGATGCAGCAGGTAATGCTTAAAAATTAAGCAACAAGAGTAATATAACCAAGGTTTGGGTTTTTTTTTTTTGTTTGTTTGTTTGTTTTTTAATTAAAAAAGAAAAGGAACATTAACAAACACATTGGATCGTATAGCCTGACTGGTAGGAACTCTCTCTGGCATCTGTCCAGACAGGTACATAAAAGTAGGCAGTATAAACATGGTTTACTCTATGCTAACACTTTCTGTCTTTTTTTTTTCTTCTTTCTCTCCTACCCCACAAAAGCATTATCTAAATGGTCAGCATAGGTACAGTGCAAGTTTTAAAGCAACAATCCATCAAGATAGAAGGAAATACAAACTGCAGGGAAAGTTGTTTTCAGTGACATACCGTGCAATCATGAGCCTGCTTTGTACGTTCAGGAAATTCTCATGAGTTTTCTTAATGAAAAAAAGTCACTAAAAAAAGATTTGCTGTAAATATCTCGCGAGCCATGACAAAGTACCTTATAAAATATAACTATTCATAAACAGTCTAGCCTCTGGAATTGAAACACTGACACTTTCTATTAAAAGGTGCTTAGTCACAGTTCACTAAATATTTACAACGAATCATTTATTCTCTAATTTCATTGACTTTACTGTAGTTAGCAAAAGTCAAGAAAACTTCCTGCATGTGTGTGAATGGCTTGTGTATGTAAACCGCAGCTTGCAAAGTCAATTTTATGGAGGCAGAAAGATTTTCACATTATACAAGTAGGTCCTCCTTTTCTGTAGAAAGCGATTTGCTTAAACTTCAGTTGGATGAAAGTATTCAAATGATTTGGAATCAGAAGGCATAATTGTAAATTGACATCATACCTTAAAGGAGAAAAGGGAAAAATAAAATAAAAAAATAATAATAATTAATTAATAAAACATAACAAAGCAAAGCAAAACAAAACTTAGTTCCCTAAGTTCCCCCAGCCCCTTATTTCTATCAGTAAGTTTTGCAGACAAATCATGGCATCCTTTCTCTTTCTCTCTGTCCTTGAGCCAAGGAAATAGAAGCTCCAGCAAGGAGAGGATGAATGAAAAGTGAATTATGCAACATTGCAGACTCCATCTTATCAGAGCAGTGTCCAGATTTGAGATTTTGATGTTGACAGGCATTTCATCACATGAAAAGAGAAGTTTTTCTTCTGTCTTTTGAGTGGGGAGGGAATGTGGGGCTTGGGGTTTTTCTTTTAAGAATCTGATTGAGATGCTGCCCAAGAAAGTGAAGCTCAAATGGCTTTGTAGGGAAATCAGGTGCTTATAAAAATAAACAGGTCTCTGCCAAAAATGCAGACTTTAATACTGTCAGAAAACAGACAACCTCCCACACTCCTCACTGACAATAACACTTCTACGGGCTTGTCAAAGACAGAATACTGTAAAATGCTGTGGTTTTATGATACAGAAATATCTTTCCAGTGAGGCTTACACTGAAACCACCTAATGGATATATATGAATACTTTTATCTGAACGCAGTCTCCAGATGGAGGAGTATTTTGTAGTAACTCACAAACATTTCCATGGCTTGATATTAACTTGCATGGCACTAGCAAGGTTACTGTTGTCCTCTTGTCGACATCATTTCTGCCTGTTTTTCCTGTTCTGCCTCTGGTTCTTACTAGTGTTGCTTTATGTTCCCCGATGCACTTAAAGATAAAAAATGGTGTGGGTGTTCTTCAAGAAAACTGCAATTCCTCAGACAGAGAACTTGAATCAAGACAAAACTGAGGCTTGCCATGGACTCTGACAGGAATTGTCTCTGTCCACAGTTCCCTTAGCAGGACTGATGGCAGATCTCCCAAAGACTTAACAGCAAGATCTTGTACAATAAGAGCAGATCGACCCCTAATCTACATGTACAGAAACTGAAAAATAGCTAAATATTAGTCGCACTTAAGTTTTTCCATGAGATTTTTGTCCTGGAGGAACTAGTTCAGAGGAAAGGCTCAGTGTTTATTAATTCATCTGCTTTTTAAAAAGATAAAATACGGTTTACCTCTGCCCTTAATGAAGATAACTTCAATATTAAATGTACCCAAAATTACGAGAATAAAATCCCCAGCTCAAAACCGAAGAAACCAACACTTGAGGACAAGCCTTCTCCCATCAGTTTCTAACAATCCCACAAGCGAGGAGTGCAGGAGGTGCCATTTCCAAACCAAGCTTTAACTGTGCTTTAGCGCGCCTTTAAATACCCAGGAGATCTTGGCTGCTTGAGCCCAACTGGAAATCTTTCAGTGACCGCGGCACACGCAGACTTTCCACAAGAATCCTGGAAACAAAATGGCTCGGGAGCATGAAGACAAATAGGCCTCTTGCAAAGCCTTTCCTCTGAAGGGGAGTGCATTTCTAAAACAAAACAAAACAAACCACCACAGATTTGCGGCCTTCAGGCTTAACCTCCTCCCACTTGAGGTAACACTGATAAGACAGAAAGACAAAAATCTCTCCGGAAAATCAGGCAGACCTCGAGCTGGTAAAGGCAAAAGGTTGACATGTTAATGAGAGGATGCCACTTCATAATTGCAGGAGTCTTTTTTTTTTTCAGCTCTGCTTTTTAAGACTTACTCATACCTGACCACAAAGACTCGGCAGATGAAGAACCCACCACTTCTCCCCTTTGCTGAATAATTTCACTGACTGGTTATCTCACTTAAAAAATGCTTCATTTTCCAAGCAGTATTTATCACATACATGGGATCAAACACTAAAATAATGAAGAGATTTAGTCGATACAGTCACCAGAATCCAGGCAGCCATTCAGTTGACCAAATATAAAGCCTACATCATGGAAATATGAGGCGATTTCCAGGCTCCACAAGCTACAAAAAAAGTTAAGGCTTTTACATTCTATGAATTAGATGCTGAATTTAAACACTGTTTCTCTGTTTAAACACAGACATTAACTTTCCATGTTAACAGTGGCCAAGCACCTTTTGACGTTTTATTTCATAAACACCTAGTGAGAGATTAGAACTAATGAATGATCTGGAATCACTGTTTCCAGAACATCCTTCTGTTCCCCAAAACAGGGCAGGAACTTAGATTAGGATACAGACTGCTCATATGAGTCCACCCACCCAGTGCCAAAAATCAAAGCCTTCTACTCTCTTGTCATTACCTTCCACTCAAAATAAATTTCATGTCATTAGTCTGATAGCTATACTTTGAGCTACTATACCGAACAAAAAACATGTAACGTGCCAACAACTAATAACATGTTAAAACCTGAAACACTTCAAGGGCATTTCAAATAATGTGATCTATGCAATGGTACAGATTTTTTAGCATTTGTAGTTTGACAGCCATGTTAACCAACACGAATGACAAACATCACATAATGCATGATGAATACATAAGAAGTCATACAGAAGATGTCACTGATAGTAATCTTTTCATGTACCCTAATGAAAAATAATACATTTAATATATCACAGATGCCTATAACCAGTAAAATCTTGATGGTACCTTTCATGTCTCCTACATGTTTTACATTTCAAATTGACTCTGGATGTTACTCTTAGTTACCAACACATCATCACAAGCTGCATATGCACTTAGCCTATAATGCTTTTGAAAATATAAAGCCCTTTGTTCTAACGCACTGATAACTCATCTTGAAAAAGAATCGTGTAAGAATGAGGGACCTAATGTATTTTGTTATTTTATTTCTAACAGGAGTTACTCAAATTTGAAACAACACACCCTACTTTATTCTGAGTTTTATGTAAATAATATTTTTATCATTTCTTATAAAACTGTAACCAGGGCAAGATAAATATCTAATCTTCACTGATCTTACACATGAATTCAATTCTATATTTTGTTGTACGACAAAAGAAACAGAGGTGCTTTGCTTGGGAAAAATAGTGTGTAGGACAGATGGCTAAATGACTTCAGATGCCCTTTCACCAACTGAAAAATGACAAGACTACCTCTGGTGAGAATGATCAATGCACAGCTGTGATTACTGTACAATTGCATCCCTATATTCCCGTAACATTCCTATATTCCAATTAACGAAACAGCAGAAAAATTAAGGACTGAAAACCCAAACAAAAGATTATGGTGTATTGTCATGTTGACTGTGGGGGATCCATGAAAACTCGGTGCAGTCTTGCATGCGGTAAAAGAATGTTTAAATGAGCAATTAAAACTTTCAAAAATAACTTCAGGAAAAAAAATCATCACATATTATGTTTCCCGTAAATAATGAGGTTGATTGTGCTGTTTTTTTTAAGTTAACATACTAATACTCCCCAAAATTCTTCCTATATTTCCCTACTCGTCCAAATACAGTCTTACTGTATTTTTGAGTTTTCCTTCCTAAATTGCATCAGATATTCTAAATATTGACAGTATCCCTTAAGTAAGCCACTTAAGTTACAACTGATCTTACTATTTGTAACCTAATATGGATGACTTTCTAGAACTAGAAAAACATATCATCTTTCAATATATGCCAAGCCATGTTTTAAACAGTATGGCTACCATTACAAATTTAGCATATGCATGTATAAAGCAAGAGATATTTAAAAACATAAAACTTGCTGTGGTCAATCCTAGATGTTCATTGTCTGTATACAGCTTGAAGAAATCAGAAGAGCAGTGTTAATCCAGATTTGCCAACATGTTTTGAAAATAGAGAAAATGAAGAATCGCAGACATCACCATTAGACAGATTGTCAAAAATATACTTTACTAAACTGAATACAAGGGAGGAGAAAAAAAATTCTCATTAATGAACTTCTGTAGTTGCTGTTGTGGTTTCTGAGGCTTAACAGCAGGGAAGCATGCACAAACTCCGAATATCACAAAGAATTTTTCAACTAGGAAAACGAAATCAGGTTAGATGAGGATACAAGGGGACCGTTTAGTTCCTGTCTTGACTTGGTTTTCATCCAGTTTGTACACTCCAAAGGCCTTTAATCTCATAACTACTGTTTCATTAGCATCTCTGTAGAGATTCAGGGTGTTTAGAATATCTGCAAGGCTTTCATGTGCTAGAGTTGAAAAGCTTAATATGAGAAACCAACAAGCCCTAGCAAAGTAAGCTTTGGCACAAAATACCGTATGATTTTAACTTTATAATATATGAGCACCTTGTTCCCATGCCTGGAACTGCAAAAAAAAATTGTAAAAGAACTATCCTAACTTGTTGACCAAAGCCAAAAAGAACAGATATTCAATATGCAATGTAAATGCCTATAATCACTTCACCAGAGGAAACACGCTGACAACCCACAGGCCCAAGTTCTGGTGGATTACCAGAGAGGAACGAGATGCATTACAAAAGCTTTACAGCAAGTAAGATTCAGGTTAGATGTTAACGTTCTTGTGGAATCTCTCTTAAAGCCCCGATGAAGAACACATTATGCAAACATGCCCCGAAGACCACTTGTGCTTGCTTGTTCCTTACTCAATATAGGAAGTTCCCTCTGTCCCCATCAGCTTTCTCATAAGAGATTATTCAAAAAGTTTGTTTCACTTCACAGTTTAGCTAACGTAAAGGAAAACCCACACGGGTCTGCATCTGTTCTGCAGAATTCTTGTTGCAATGACTTTTAACAAGTTCTTCAGGTAACAACATGATGAAGTGCAAGACAGCACTCTGCTCTGCACTTTCTGGAAACGCAGTAGAAAACTCAGTTTGGAAAAAGAAGCTGCAAATGCAGCTTTAAAGCCCTTTGCAATGCAAGCCAAAGTTACAGGCTGCAGCTCTGTCACCAAAATGCCCCTTTGCAAAGCTGGGACCTGAAAATCATTCTCAGAAGGCAATCATGCAGCCATCCTCACTTTGTCTCTGGTGATGAAACTTTTCAAATATCAACTTTCAGGTGCAGAAAAATAAAAAAATTTCTTTCCTCTTCCTTTCATATTTCAACCCTCTTCTGATACAGCGAAAGAAAAAATCTTAAATAATTTTCATCAGCATCTAGTCCACAGAAATCAGTTGTGGCATACAGAAATCATATGACATGGTGTACAGTGAACATGAAAATGTCACCACAAACGCTTGAAAACGTTTCATGATAACTAAGGGTTTTACATTCGGAGATAGGACAAAGAGAAGCCATTCCAAATTTCATTTAAATTCCATTTAAATGCCCTCATGTCAAAACACTTTGGTATAGGTAACCACAACTAAACTGCCATCAAACATTAAATTGCTGAAATGGAAAGAGACTTGATACCTACAACAAATTTTGCCCCATAATGTCCTATATTCTGGCAAAGAATTGATTTCACTGAATCTTTCAGACAAAGCTGTTTGAAGACATTTTATATGTATTTTCTATTTGCAGTATAATTCTTTATTCAGTGGTAATTATATGAGACTATTGAGAAACACTACCTAATGTGTGAAACAAAATAAAAAGCATGTCAAACCACAGAAAAATTCTTGCCCCTAAGGCAAATGCGCCCAAACCCTCACACCTGGACATTACAATTTCTCTTACAACCTGCCCAACAGAACTCATTTTTGGTCACTAATAGCACCGTCACAGAGCCTGAAAACTTCATGTTGCCATGTCACAACAGGACAAGCCACAAAGGTCATATGTCCAAAATGTATGCAAGATAATAGTGCAACTCCAGCGAGCTCCAAACCACTGCCCATTTTGCATACCTGAGCTGCTTCCCCTGCCTCTGGAAGTAGCCAGCCCGAAGAAACCCACATCCTAAGCCACAGCCTGGCAGCACCTGGGCTAACTCTTCAAACAGGATGACAAAGTGCTTTAAATTTACCAATGTCAGGTGGACATCCTCAAAATTTGTATAGTGCTTTTAAATAACAAAGTTACTACATCCTTCCTGACCTTTGCTGCAATGAAAGTAATGCAAAAAATTAGTGTCTCTTTTCCTTTCCCATACCATCATATTTAAAAGAGGGGACTGTTAAGGTGGGTAAAGCACAAGCTTCACCTACTCTTCTGCAGGATAGATTTCATGAAGACAAATGCTGACTTTGTGATCTGACTTCTCAACGCACTACATGATCCTAGGACTCACTGACACTCATCTTTTACTCTCTTCACGCAACCTCACTCGCACTGCTGGGGAAGAGATGGATGTGAGGGTGCACGTATGTTACAGACGCAGTCAACATGACGTATTTAGAATAGGGAATATCAATGAAATCTCCTTCCATCCTTCATCCATCAGGGAGGTACACAATTAGAAGCTCTAAAGAAGGATTAAAAATTAGTCTTCATAGCTTGAAAAACTACACAAACTTATATTTTCTCATGGCATTTCTGGAAAGTTAAGAAGCTTTGCTAACAGAGTGACTTCTTTTTCAGAAGTTCCTTAACTTCTGAATCTACTGGGTTGCTCCTGAACAAAATACAAGAAATTGTGGTTAAAAATCACAGATATAAACACATAGCATTATACCCTCCATCAGTCTATAATGCACAGGCTAATGTGTATTAAAAAAAAAAAAAGGCTTTTAATTGGCCTGATTGAATAAATTTTGCAAATAAAGTATATGTTACTAGCTCCTACTTCAAAGACTATAAACAGAAGTTGCCAAAAAAAAGTTTTCATGGCGGCAAATTCTGTCAGCCCTCACACATTTTACTGCAAAATATATAGTATTTTGTTAACTTTCTTGCAAAAACAAAACACAGCAAAGTGACCTTTATGCTTTGTTACACAGTCAAAGAATCAGATTCAAAAACATTCAGAAAATAAAAGAGAAGTTGAGCTTTATTTTACTGCAGATCATTTAGGTCAGAGAGCAAATAAGAATCTAACAATAACAATCCAAATGCATCAATGTATTTCATGTTTTCAAGTAACTTTCTTACTTGGCCTGCCTAAGTTCTTCAGTTTTATTTTTGCCTTCAGAGAAGCTATAAAAACTTTCATGAGAAAGACTTCTGCTTGCCCAAAGTACACATTATAGATAATATCTCTCGTTCCACATCCAGCTTAATTTCTAAAAATAATTGTGGGATGTTTCATCTCTAAAATGAATGTTTTGAAGCATATTAATTTCAGCCCGAAATTCAGAACATAGTAGGAATTGCAAACAAATAATTAAATAAATTTGAGGAATTGCACTCAGTTCATGCTAAAAATGTTTTAGCTAAATCCAAATAAAGATGAGCATTCTCTTTTAATAGCAACCTGTACAATCCTGCTAGTGGGGTAATGTATAATATGGTTAGAGAAATGGATTTTTGTTTGTTTGTTTTTATCTTTTAGCTAATTCAGTTTTCCAAACTTCGTTTCAACAAAGCTAAGTTTGCTTAGTTTCTCAATGCATGTATTTTTTAATTGTGTTGATGTCTATATATAGTACTACACAAGCTGTATTTCCCATTTAAAATAATGTTCACCAGCCTTCATTTAGTGCCTATTAATCCTTCCTTAAATGTTTTAGTCAAAGTGAACCAGTTAATACGGAGCTTTATAAGAAAATCAACAAGAGAAAAACAACCTGGAAATACACAGCTTTGTTTCATTGGGCCAAACTCAGAAAGAAATCTCTATGAAATAATATCAATTTCATATTTGGGGGGTATTTTGTGAGAAATAAAACAACTGGAAAAGATTTGTTGTTGTTCATTTCATGCAGTTTCTCCCTTCATGGCACAGTAGTGTCTCATCCATGGTTTCTTTCTGCTTTCACAAAGTAACCTCAAAGATTCTTACTTTGAATCTCATCTGTTATAGGTCTATAAATGTTGAGAAATTTACAGGATCAGATGATGAAACTGCTAAATTTTTTATTCTCAAAGGTCCAAAATGGGTTTTTTTTGCACTTTACTTGGGACACCCAGACCAGATATGCAAGGCCTCCTCTTCACAGACTGTACATAAAGATGGCAACCCACAGCTGGTTTTCCATTTAGCAGTTTTGTAGCTGGTACACCAGTTCCACATTAATCTAACCAAGTATCTCATTTTTCTGTAAGTGGGACATGCAATTCTGCTGGGGAATTTGAAAAGTGCCCTAGTTTGTGGGGAATGAGGGAATTCCACAAAAAAAAGCCTAAGAGGTAGGTGGTGGTAGCAAAAGCTCACAGCAGCGAACATCCTTACAATTCCCTCATACTCCAGCCCACTGCTGCAGGATTTTCCCAGCCTGCACCCTCTGTTTAGGATTTCCCAGGGTTCAACGATGCTTTAGGTAAGTACCAAGGCACGGACATGCAAGACTGCAGGGTAATTTAGGCACAGAGCTCCAGCAAACTGAATGGATTCAGTTGTGGGAGTAGTTGCTAGAAGAGGCCTACACAGTCATAACAGCTCAGGGAGACTGGAGTTGTGCCATTAAAATGTCCTGAGCCTTGGGGTTATACCACAGAAGTTGAAGAAATATTCAATACTCTTTCAGACACTGTCGACGTTTGTGTCCAGTTCCATAGTTTCCAGCCTAGACCTGAAGAATGTTCACCAGTTCATACCTTCGACATGTGATTACAGCTTCTGCTGAGTAAAAAAATGTTTAATTCTTACCATTATCTGCTACTTTCACATACTTTAAGAAGAGAAGTGAATACAGTTCTGTGTCCCGAAAAGTAATGAAATGAAAAATTACTCCTTCCACCATCCTAGCTTGGAAACAAAATAGCTCTTCCGTATAAAGTTTTCCAGCTAAGGACATAGATGTATTTTATACATTTCCAACTCTTTTGTCTATTTTACAAAGAGAACACACAAACATGGCCATTTCTGGTAAGCAATAAACAGCAAACAAAAAACCCTATGCTAAAAATATTACTCAAGTTGCCTGAATGACTATAATATTTTGAGTTAGTTTGGGTAGCTAAACTACTCAAAAAATCTAAGAGGTTACATTTCTTCAAAAAAAAAAAAATCTAAAGAATAATTTAACCTGGGAAAAGTAATTATGATATATTATAAACTCATTAAATTGCAATGAAAGTATGAAGATTGTTAACACAAGCTTTCCTCACATTTCTAAAACTTGCTGTCTGGCCAGCCACATCCTGGATCTAGATCGTACAACATAACCATATAAGTGACTTATTTCAACATCCCTTTAACATTCTTACTTTTTAAAAATATAATCTACTAGTTTCTTTGCTTGCCTTTTTGGACAAACTGCAGAGGAATAAACTACAGGGAAACTTACAGCACATTGATGCTCGCCACACCCTTAAACTGCCCAGGAAGAAAGTCCTCACAATCCAATGCCAGACAACTCATGAATTGTGAATTTACATATTAATATACTTGCTTTTGAACCTTTTGCACACATAAAGGGCATAAAGTGCCCCCCCACTTCCCAAACAATTCTCTGGGACAGGCCAGAATTTCTACTTCACTTTTACAATCTAAAAACTCCATAATATCTTGCTTATTCATAACTGAATGAAACTGAAAAGCAAAAGAAATCTTAATTACAGAGATTTTTGCCCAAACTGACAGTCAACAGAAGTCTGAGACGGACTAATCTTGCATCTGCCATGTCTAAATATATGCATTTGCACATCTTGATAGCTTTATGCCAAGAACACAGCATCCACAAACTCCTTCTACCTTATGTTTAGGAACACAAAGAAAGGTATAAATAAATAAATAAATAAATAAATAAATGACACCTATTATAAATAAATAAATAAATAAATAAATAAATAAATAAATAAATATATACACATATATATATAACACATTGCATTTGAAACCTAAACCATTACACAGGAAAGTGATGGAAATCAGCACGTAGCCCAAAGCACAGCCCTGTGGAATCAAACTTCAGGTTTGAAAAAAACAGATACGTACATGTATATAAAAGTAAGAACAACAAAGCCAGCTACCTAGGCCCTCTTCTTTTTGTGTGAAGTTCAGAACTGAGTTTGAATCCAAAGGCAAAATTCACAGTGCAGATCCAGCCTTTATAGGCAGGTTAGTTTGCATCATCTGACTCTTTTGTTACCATCTATAACCTTTAAATACTCTTCATCTGTAAGATTAAAAAACAAACAACGACAACATCCAATTAAGGAACTTTCCTAACAGATTTAATACCTAATTTTAACCAACTGACCCACTATTATTTTTTTCCTAAAAATCAATTTTTTTCCCTTGAAGCCCATATTTTTTTTTTTCTCAATATTAATAAAGAAAAATAGCTAATACTAATTGTAATTGCCCTGGTGCTAAGCTTTGTTTCTCTTACCAGGAACAACCTGCCTAATGTGAAGTCCATTCTTAACATAATTACTATTTATTTATTTTATATCTGTAGCATAGACCAAATGTTCTAAAGCAAGGAATAAAACCAGGGGGGAAAACACAGCAAACTCACGTATCCAAGCATGCAATTTCAATTTACTTCAAAATCAGATTTCTATAAACAAAAGTCGTGATGTAAAGCATTTCTACAAAAATGGATGAGAACAACACTGGTGGTTTTTGCAGAGTGCAGCAGAACTGGAAACTAAAAATATTATCTTAGGTGGTGAAAACAAAACTTTTTGCATATGTAAGTGAATTATGGTGGGTTTTCCTGTTGCCTGTAATTTAGCTTCAGTAATGAACAGTTTTTTGGGTCGTTTTGTGTGTGTGTGTTGTTTCTTTTCCTGGGGAAGGGGAGATTCTGTCCTCTCTCAGAAGCTGAGTGAGAAGAACAGAATTTGAAAAAGATAAAAACAGTTACTGACAAAATAATTAATTTGGTATCAACACAAATGCTACGGAAATGCTGTTGTAGAAAACCAAGGGCAGATGTGTTTTAATGATAAATCCTAATCTTCCATTTCATAATTTAGCTTCCACAAACTTCCAAAGTTTAAAGGATGTAACTTTATAACTAAACCAGCTTCTGACTGCCTCCTATAATTTCTGAATGATGGTACAAATTCATATTTTTAAATTCTATGTCTGGTGCTATAAAGAAAATTTATTTTCAAAACAAAAATCACAAGTCTTGGCAACTATTACATTTTATTAGGTTATGTAGTTAAAATCATTTTTCTCTCCTTTTTTTTTCCCTGCGAAGAATAGGAAACAGTAGTGACTCTAACATTTCAATCATGTTGCACAAATTAGGAAATTGCCTATTAGAGGTAAGCAATCATTATCTGTAGCAAAGTATGGGGAAAGTACTGTGAAACTAAGGGATCTTTTTCAAGATCACTTAATAATAAGGAAAACAAGTTTAATTGCAAGTAATACCCATTTTCCAAAACATGTTTCCTTAGCAAAACATACAGCATGCGCAAGACAGACAAGATTTTTAACAGCTTATTTACACCTAATTCCAGTAAAGCATCCAGTAAGAGGCGCAGGAGTTATTTTTTAAGGAAAAATGGGGACTGGCCCTAAAGAAATATCTCAGATGGAGACAGGAGTTTCACAGGAGCCATCCAGAAATTCGGATCCACAGCAAATACAGGATTGCGACTGATTCAGAGTTCCCAATGGAAAACTTACCAAGGGGACAGAATAACTCACACCTCTGTTTCAAGAGATGTCTTGGCTCAGTAGATGATTTGCAATAAAACCGCACACATTTCACTATTTACAAGACAGACACTGGCAGAGTGACACAAGTGGATTCACCTTTTTCAATACAGTTTCATGTTGTAAAATCCTTACCTGTAAAGTTCCTACTGGTGCTTAATGAAGAATTAAGTATCAAAGATTCATAGGATCAAAGTGCGAGGTTATACAAGACTTGCAAGATTTGAGCACCCTTGGCTCAAAGTTTACATAAGAGGAGCAATAAAAAGGTTGTCTGAAAGTCAGAATTCAATTTCCCTTTCTGAGGAAAATACTATTTCACTGTATGCAGAAAGCCATTAAGGCTCTATAAAACAATCAATAATCGATGTACTTTCTGTAAACAGAGGAAACAAAAATAAATCATAATGGTCAGCAATGATGTTCAGGAGGTCTGATTTACTACAAAGATGTCATTTTGGTGTCCCTCAAAAACACTTTGTTTTCCTCCCCAATAAAGATTTGCCTTTTATTAAAAAAAAAAAAAAAAAAAAAAAAAAAAAAAAAGAATTATTCCAGTAATTGTCTCACTTCTAAATCCATCATAACACTCCACTTTTCATCTCACAATATGTCGTTTTGCCCAAATTTATTTGAGATTTTTGGTTTAAGTAACACTTTCTTGTCTAAGCAAACTGTTTCATATAGAACTGTCAAAATCCAAAGCAGACCTACACGTATAAAAGACATGTTGCTTGTACCTTCAGTGGGACAGTGGCTTGAAAATAAATTTGTGTATCCCCAGAAGTGGCAATGCCTTTCCATTAAAGCTTACCTGAGCAGCAAATTATTACAAGACTTCAACTGTTAACTGCCCATAGTTTAGAGCTAATCTCCCTTTGCTTCCTCTGTGCTGATGTACTTTGAAGTGACATTATTCAGGCTGCTGATTTCGGTGCAGTGAAACAAGTATTTCCCTGGATTACTTCAGAAGTCATTGCAAGACTTCCAAAATTCAAATTCAAATTTAGAAGGGCACCTTCCTAAATTCGCACAACTACCAAGCAGTGTTAAAGGGTTCCAGCATTTCTATTGTTTCCAGAAAAGCAGAGGCATAATCAGAAAAAAAAAAAAAACAAAAAACAAAAAAACAAAAAACAGAAGATATAATACTGCTTGACTGAATATCCCATACTCTTCAAAATAAAGCGTTTCCCAGATTGTTCTCCCACGATTATCCTTATTGATTTTTGACAATTACAAAGGCAACAATGACTTTGTTATAGGTCTTATGCATCGGCATGTGTTCCTCAAATTTGCCACAGCTATTTCAGATCCATTTCTGTATCTGCAGCACATAATTCTTCTAAAAGCAAAATTCATACAGAGCAGTGAAAGTAGCACAAAGTGAAACAGTGGCAGGGTAGGAAGCAAAGCGATGGTCTTAGGGGAGGGTCATAAAGAAAGTGCTAGTGAGCTGTTACAGGCACGCAACCACAGCCAGAGCAGCTCATGAGACTCGCCTCTATAAATTGCTGACTACCCTAAAGAGTCAGTGAGACTCCTAATTTCAGAGACTGAGATTTGGAGAATTTTTCATACCCATTTATGATAACACCTGATTGCTAGAAGTTTATAGTGTAGATGCACATCAGTGAAGACATCATAAGGCATCATCCTACAGCTAGGAAGAATGAAAAATGCCAGCCTCAAAATCTTTGGAGTAAGAAAGGGAGGAAATAGGGAGGAAAACGTCATGTTCCCGTGCCTGATCCCAGACTGATAACAAACCCAGAATGCTTCTTCAATGAGATCTTTATTCTCAGCTCATAACCTGCATCACTCATCATGTATTATGACGCTTTCGCAGAGAACAGTGTGAAGAAGTCCTGAAAAAAAGTCTGAAAACGTAAACCCTTCTCACTTGTATCCAGCTGTCTCAGGTCGGCAATAATTCACCTCCGCCTACAAATCCTGCTTCACTTATTTCAATCTCCGTAAGGATTCGAAGATCACCTAAGTCACTCACCTAATTTATTTCAATCACAATTTTGGAAATAGGCCATGATTGTGACTAATTTTTTAGGCCATTATGGGAATGGCAAAATGACCAAATTCAGTACGAAATTATAAGCAGTTCTTAAGATGCCTTTTACACTACTGTTAACGTAACCATTCATGATCCATGCTCTATTTTTCTTCACCTCCTGTAACATTCTGGTTAAATCTATTGCTGCCCATCACAAGAAGAAAGCAGAGATGGACTCCCAGCCCACCATGCAGGAACTGGTGCCAGAAGTGAGGTTGTGAAGTCACACCTCGAGTGCTGTGCTCAGCTTTGGGCCCCTCACTACAAGAAGGACATCGAGGCTCTGGAGCATGCCCAGGGCAGGGCTATGAAGCTGGTGAAGGGCCTGGAGCACAAGTCCTGTGAGGAGCAGCTGAGGGAACTGGGGGTGTTCGGTCTGGAGAAGAGAAGGCTCAGGTCAGACCTCATTGCTCTCTGCAACTGCCTGAAAGGAAGGGGTGGGGAGCTGGGGGTCGGCCTCTTCTCACAGGTGACCAGTGATAGGACCAGAGGGAATGGCCTCCAGTTCTGCCAGGGGAGGTTTGTGTTCAACATTAGGAAAAAATTCTTTACTGAAAGGGTTGTGAGGCATTGCACAGGCTGCCCAGGGCAGTGCTTGAGTCACCATCCTGGAAGGTATTCAAAAGCCATGTAGATGTGGTGCTGAGGGACAGGGTTTAGTGGTAGGATTGGCAGTGCTAGGTTAACGGTTGGGCCTGATGATCTTCCAATCATTTAGAATGGAAAAGACCTCTATGATTTCATGATCTCGAAGGCAGCCCAGCAGCTCCTGAGTAAGACAGGCTTGTTGAATGATATGGAGCATTTATCTTTCACCAAGTGCAACCCAATCTTCACATCATGAGCCCACGAGCCCTTATATAAGATAGGACGTGCATGAGACATCCCCTGACTCAATGCAGAACCTGGAAGGCTTTGTCATCCTTTCAGTAAGTGTTGGTAACATTTTTACCTTCATATTTTTGCACTGTTAAATATTTTTGTCTCCTCTGAATTCCAACTAAATTCTCAATTTCCTGGGCTTTTAAGAAAAAACATTGGGATAAATGAGATGCATTTACTCATGTAGCGTAACATTTGAATCATTAACTTTAGTTTCAGATGTATATGTTCTTTTCCAATTCAGAATTTTTAAGCGTCATCTGTATCAGAGTCAGGGCCCAAACACAGTGAAAGGGGCTGCAAAGCCACAGGTCAACAAGTGCTAGAACATCACCATCCCTGCCCTACCCAAGCTGATGACCCTTGTGGATCCCTTCCAGTTCAGGGACTGTATAATTTTATGAATTGTGTTTCATGATTACATGCATTTATTCAATAGTACCATAACTCTAATAAACAAACACCTAGAAAAGAGAACTTGAAACGTTTGTGTCAAGTTCTACACATGTACAGCAAAATAGTAATACCCATCCTTCCACATCTTAGTCTTTTTTCTAGAATCCATCAATCTGAAATTCTTTATTTTATTGAGATGAATAATCTGTAACCAAATATCTATGACTTTATGTTACACACGTAACTACTATACATGTAGATAAGGAGTTTGATTACTGTCATTTCTACCTACTATTAAGAAAGAGATGTAAACATCTCCGAATTACCCTTCAGCCTGCTTAGTATTTGACCACCCTCAAAATTTGTCTTTCGCCACTGACAGCTGAAGATGAATAATCTCTGAGATTGGTAAGTCAATACTGAATGTACCACAGTTCCCACAGATACATATTGGAACTTTCTACTCTATGGTCAATACCTTTGGTAAATTAGTCCTCAGGGACAATAGATTAGATTAGAGAAGAATTATTGTCTCTTAGAAATGTATTAGTGATAATTTGAGAAAACATCCTAAAGACAGAAAAAAAGATAAGTATAATTTCCATGGAGTTTATTTACATCACAGAGATCAATCTCAGAGGCAAAGCAAGGAAGTGATGAAAACCAATTTTTAAATAATGTAAGTTTTACAAATGCTTCTATTCCTCTAATATCTCAAACATTTCAGCTGCATGAACAGCTATGCCACGTGCCCCCCTTACCTTTTGTCTCGTAGGCAAGATCAGCATCTCCTGCACATGGACCACAGGGGAGCAAGGTGCTGCTTGGCTGCTGGATGCCTGCTGACCTCTCAGCTGCTGCTGAGCCACACAAACTGCTCCCTGCCTGTATACTGTACCCATGCGGTGGGAATTTAGGATCCTTGGTATATTCATCACTCAGTTAAATGTGTTTGAAATACACCAATGATTTTAGTTGACATTAACAAGGAAAGACAGTGTGACTGCATGCACTAAGTAAGAAGAGGAGTTCATCACGTCAGAATGAAAATCCATGTCCACAAAAGAGAATTTCAACACTCAGTAATAAAAATAAAAAATATTATCAGAATCACAGAATGGTTGGCCCTGGAAGGGACCTCTGGAGATCATCTGGTGCAATCCCCTGCTCAAGCACGACACCTAGTTACTTTACAAGTTACTTGAGAGATGCAGGCACACTGTGACAAGCACAGCTGAAAGAATTGTTGAAAATGACAACTAACATCAACAGCAGAGCTGAAATGACTGAGTATCAGTTCTTTTGACAGCCAGGTCACTGCTCTAACCATACATCATCTTGCCTCCTATGTAGCAGTTCCCATTGCTGAGCTTCAAATAAGGTTTTATTTGAAGTTTCCCATGCTTGCATTACTTTCACAGGCTGTGAAGCTGGATCCTAAATACTTATTTCAAAAATTTTTTTTTTCCTATATTTTCCATATTTTCCTATATTTTCTCTTTCTACAAAGTCCTGTCCCTTGACGCTACATTATTATCTCAATGCATGAATTTCTTCAGTGTGTTAACTAACCATGCTTTTAAATCTGAAGTCTAAGCAAAATGGGAAGCCAGGTGAAAAATTAGGACCCTGCACAAGCAAATGATTCCTGCTCTGCACTTTAGTACCAAACCCTGTTTTCACCTACAGGAAGTCTGGAGAAGGGCACGGTTGGGTGGGGAGGTTGACTCACTTTTTTTTTTGAAACTGAAGAAAACACGATTGTATCTCACCTAATCAATTCACAGTTTGGTTTCAACTGTTAAAATAAGACTCAGATATAACTATAGGTAGCTCAAAATCCAATGGTGTTTCAGTCACTTTTGCTTGTTATCATATCAGTTTATTAATTTAAGCAAATTCAAAATTAGACGTTGCTATTAGAAAAGATCCTACAACTCAGACCCAAGATCAACGATCTGGTTAAAATGTACAAGTAACTAAAAAGATGGGAATGAAGAAGGGAAGTCTGCTGTTTCTATTTCTATGAAAAAAAAGTAAGGGCGAGGTCTTTTTTTTTCAAACCCTCAGGCAACAGACCACACAAAGACATTTTAACTGGTCAAAGCTCAGAAATTTAGAGAGGAAGTCCTCTGGACCAAAGAAAACAGCACTCTTTCCAGAAGAAACTATGGTGGGTCTAACTAAGGTCCTTAAAGCTCAGCCCCTTTCCCAGATATGAGACTAGCCTGAATCTTCAATACCTTTCTGAATTTGAAGATAAGAAATTTGTAGACTTAATAGAACACTTTATATTTATTGAGTAGCGGCCAACGTAATGCCCTTAAAATAAATAAATAAATACGCTACAGATGAGCATCCATTGGATTCTGCCAATGTTCAGCACACTTCTGAATCTTATCTGTGTGAATATGCCAAAAGTAATACCACAAGTCACAGAACATATGCCCAAACAAGAACAACTTTGAGATCACTGTGATTTATAAGACTTGCTAGCTCCAGATTTAAGATAGCCTATTAAAAAAAATAATAATACAAAGAAGGAATTAAGTAGAAATCTTAGGACAGAGACCAGGATTTGGAATAGTGTTTGTTTCAACACTTAAAGAAAATCTGGACATCACTGGGAAGAACTTGGTCAATTTTCAAGCACTACAACAGTTCTTACTATTCACAGGGAAGACAGAAGTAGTGGTCCACTTGGTGTTTAATGTCAAAGAAGGCCCAGAACAAAATAGGTTAGCATCATATATTGTGGCAATTACGAGTAAAAACGTTCATGCTGAACTCTGATAGAGGGTCATTGTCAGGATCACGCACCTGGCAAACTGTTACATTTCTGCCTGGTCTGCAACAGTAGGATAAAATCCATTCTTCATAAAGATTACCTTGCACCATAACTGATAGCTATGTATTAACCCAAAATATACAAATCCTATTAAGGTACCAACTCTCTGCAACAGAAATCTAAATACCAGGTACATAACTAACAGGCAATTAAAATGAGGAGTAAAGAAAATAAGACGTAAACACTCCTTGAGTTTCTACTGAGTTCTGTATCATTAGAGTTTCTTTGGAATCAATGACATGGCAATAAATAAAGAAATAAATAAATCGCAATGTATAACATAATCTAGACCTTGTAGAACAAAGCTTAATTAAACAGGAATGCCTTATCAATGAGAAATTGATTATAATGATTATATTTATCTTGTATCCATACATTTCATTAAACTTTCTAAAGTGTATCATCTACCAATTAACTGAAAAATCATGTTAAAATGATTTTTAATTATATCAATTAAGTATATCAATTAATATCAATATCAATAATTAATATCAATATATATTAAGTATATCAATATAATATTATTAATATCAAATAATATTAATTGATATACTATTGATATACACTTTTCACACGGAAGGTGTATTACCATTTACGAATGACATGCCTTTAACTCAAAATCAAATTTTAGTTTTGTCCGCAGAATTCAAGACCATGTTCCACCCTTCTGGATTTTGGCATTCAAGTCAGGGTACAAATTAAACACAGCTGTGGATGTCCCCAAAATCTTTTTTTAAATTTTATTTTCATATTTGACTATCTGAAAGGTCATAAAAAAAAAAAAGACATTTAACATAACTTCCTGAAAATGCAGCAATAATGTTTTATAAATAGCTCTAAAGGTGGTACACCAAATATACATTTAGTACAAAATACGGTTGATAACCTGGCCATTATTTACCTGAATTACCATGAAGAGAGTTTTCTGTCCTTCTGTTATCATTTCATTTTCATCTATGAATAATTTATATTATCTTTGAATAAAATATATTTGTTATGCTTTATTTTTAACATGTTAAGCTAAAGCACCTTTCCATTTTAAAAGTTAACATCTCAATTAGTCTTCATCATTGCACATCCATATATTAAAAAAAAAAACAACAAACATATTAAAAAAAAAAACAAAACACAAAACACACATATATCATGTATGTATATGTGTACACCTTGATCAGTATATACACTCCTACAGTCTGGGAGTTTTCAAATCCTATGAGAGATAAAATATTCTTTAAATGTTGGGAACATTTTTAAATATTTTGGGGATGACAATACCAACTTAATGAAAAAGAGGATGTTCATTGACAAAACAAATCCAACAGAAACTATTAAGTGTATTCCTACAGCATTATTTTTGGCAGCAGAGTTTTTGATAGGCAGAAGATGCCAAGTACTATAAGCAGTGCCAGAAGATCAGATAGGACGAAATACAGTTTATGAGGGCTTACTGGTGATATGGGTTATGAGGAAACCTTCATAGTAGCATGGGTTATGAGGAAACCTTCATAGTAGCATGAGACCCTACTCAGAGTTTGTAGGAATAATCCCTTTCTACTTAGAATGCTTCTGAACAGATGTTTGTCATTGCTTTTTTTGAAAACAATATTTTTTTTTCAAAAAGGTGACTTTATCAAAGTGCTCCAATTCACATGAAATCATGTTTCTTAAAAAAAATTAAAAAAAAAATACAATTTGTCCTTTCATATCACACTGACAGAAAATATAGTGAACATACACTCTATTTCTTGGTACTGAGATAAACTTGGACAATGAATGGCAGCTTAAAATGAATATACAGTGTTATGCTACAGTGCTGTAATTTACAGCCTCTGAATGTAACTGTTAGTGTCATGCTTTATCTTTGTACTTTACACACAATGAGTTTGACACAATTGCTATTCGATATTTGTATAATTAAATGTGAATATGATTTTAAAACTGGTGGTGGAATCCAAAATGCAATAATAGATCATGTGTTCAGATCAATCATTTAAGTCATGAGGCAAGCGTATAGACTTGCATCCAAACCGAAGTACATTCACCCAGTATCAAAGAGGAAAGCCTGGATGCTAACGCCTCCAACTCCACACAACTCAGGAGTGCAACAGGACGCCAGTGGACTGCAGGATGCGGATGAAAGCTCTACGTGGTCAGGACAGCACCACTGCAAGCACGGAACACAACGGCATCACTGAGCTCTTAAGCAGAACCGTCTTCCTTCTGCACATTAGGAAAAGATTTTGCAGAAAATGGAACTTTTCAGAGAACAGAGTTGTACTTTGACTTGTAGAAAGAGCTAAAATGTAAAAAGTTAATATAAACTCAGCAAATTTGATTTTAAAGTTATATTAAGTAATTACAGTTAATGTCCAAGAAACACTATGAGGTACTCGATAGCTCTAAATCAAAAGACTGGTTACAACCAAAATCAAATATAGCAAATCAATTAAATTACTGAACCAAGGTATATACTTGGTGATTCAGTTATCAAATTCATCAGCCTCCACACAGGAGCCGCCACATTGTAATCACTGCCTTATAGAGAGGATTAAACCATGTTATCATTTTGGACTCTTTCTAGGCTTATAATCTAAACTAATTATGTAATTTTATTAATCACTTGGGTTGAGTAAATGAAAAACTTAGGCGCGCTATTTCTGAAATGTCATGAGACAAAATTATCTTTAAGACTTTCTTATTATTCTGTAAACAAAGGAAAATTTGAAGCATGTTTTGTTTTCACAGCAATATATCCAAAACATTGGATAGTATTATGCATGGCAGGCATATATTCACCATATAAGTGATAAAGAAATTAAGAATATCAAATTATTTATTAGTAACATTAAATATTGCCATAAAAGTATGTCTATAGAATTAATTCACTATATAGGAAAATTTTTGTGGAACAAGTAAAACTGGCATGCCTGAATTATACCACTAGATTTCTGGCCTACTACAAGGTACTTAGTCCCTAAACACTTATATCATCTCTATAATTATAGTTAATTGTCTAGCTTGTATGCCATTTATAAGGAGATTAAGCTAGAGAGAACTGGATATACAGAAACTGATACAAAAAATGTTTCAACTAATTTAAATGTTCATATGGAGAACAGGAAAATTTGTGAGGTGAAGGTATCCCTTCAAGAGGCATCCCATTTGTGACAGAGAGTAAAATTATCCCCAACAATACCAAGGAAGGTGTGAAGACAGCCCCATTCTGATTTGGAAAACTGATCTGTGGCGTTCCTGTACAGAGAGACAGTTACAAGTCTGTCTTCAGAAGGACTCCTACCATTCTAAAAATACTGTCCCACAGCTGTTTAAAATTTATTTTTTTAGACCATAGCACCACTGTTTGGTTGTTTCCAATTTCTGAAACCACAAATAGTAAAAGTGTACTCAGTCTACTGCAAACATAAATAGCAAATGCACGCTTCAGCACTTTTAAAAGGATATGGAAATTGGCAACAAAAATGCAGTTCATGTTGAAAATTTACGAGGGCCCTGCCATATTTCTTCAGAAATACAATCAGGTAAAAATTAGGAAGATCTCTACCAGCTGGGTGGCATTTTTGTGTTTTCTTTACTTATATATATATTTTTTTTTAACTGAAAGACTTTCATTATGCAACTTCTGGCACTTGATAAAATAGAGCATGGTACCTTTGCTAAAACCACAGTTTCTTTGGTTATGTTTAGCATTACACAAACATCTTTCACCTTAGATATCCTCTTGCATTAGTGTGTTTAATTTCAAATACTCTCAGGCACATTACTATTTTTTTTAAAAAAAGAAATTATTTTAATGACGATCAGTAAATGAAATGTACAAATTATTTTTTTCCCCCCAAATTTCACAGGTCATTTAAAAATAATCCAAGCCTTCAAAATTATACTTGCATATATTTGGAGCTTTACATGCATATTTCTATTAAAAGCTAAAGTAGTCCAATAATATCATACTTTTACATGGATTTATTTCAAGAAACACAGCACATAATGGCAAAGTATCTTGTAGGTAAAGGTAACAGTAGAAATGTTAAAAAATGTGATTACATTCTTTTTATGAACATCAAAAGCATGAAAACCTGAAGGAAATGTCAATATTTTTTTGTCTGAAGTACACTTCTTGAAAGCAGTCCGGATCCCAAGGAAGTTGATGGGAGTTTAAAGTCCTGGGGGCTGAGATTTCAGCCGTAATGTGTGAGAATTCAAGTGAGATCACTAAGAAAATAACTATTTTGAGTGCTATTTATGAACTGTTTTATCCTGACATAAATGCACCTAAAAGTAGAAACAGGTAACATTCTTTTTTTTCTTTTCCTTCCCCTCATCAGAAACAGCTTTTTGGTGGTTTCTATAGCAATAGGTCATTTCTATCAATGGAAAATCACTTGAAACCCTAATCTCTGAGGTATAACAGTCCTAAATAATAATAATAAATAATAATAATAATAATAACAATAACAACAACAACAACACCACAAGGAAGCCAAAATCCATGAGTTCACACCAAATATATATATATATTTTTTTTTAAGTGTATATATATATATTTTAAAGTGTATACAGTTAGGAAAAGATAGAGAGAATAATGTTGACTATTTTACTTTTTTCTTGATGACTTGAAGCTAAAAAGACAAGTGAAAAACAGATTCAACTCCTTAAGATTTGGGACAACTTTCTTTTGGTAGAGGTTCCTTATTACTACAGGCTTTCCTAACCACACCATTTAGAGGAGGCACGGGCATATATTTATGTTCTTTAAAACAATTCCATACACTTCTGAATTTTTGCCTGAGTAGGTATTTTGTGTATTTGGAGAAATCTACTTCCTAGTAACCTCGAGTGAATTGCAGACACGTATCCATGATTTTGCCAGGTACATTATATAAAAAAACGGTTGTGCATAAGACAATCACAGTCAGCCTATGTAGGAAATATTTGCCTAACGGGCCATAATGCACTGGATAAAAGCCACATATATTAAATCATGTTAGATACGTTTTTGCTGTTGACTTGATTATTTTTTTCTGTCCAGTGTGCCAGGTCTGAAATACTATGTTTCTGACCGTAAGTAGGACAATTAGATTAAAGCATTGCTAACTTTTTTTTTCCCCACCAAAAAATGGGAAGTGGATAAAGTGCTTCTGCACTCTATTTCCTACTGGTACTTGGCCCAAATAAAAAATCCCGAACTCGGAGTTGAAACCCCGAGAGGAGAGAGAAGTCTCAAAATAAAAGTGAAATGAGTATCATAAGCCTGCAAACAATCCTGGTTATAGGAATGGGAACAGGGTCAGGACCTGAGATTGGCAGTCGCTGCAGAGGTGGAGGCACGAGCCGAGCATGACTGAATTTCCTCAATATTTTTATATCCGTATTAAGACTTAAGAACGCATCACAGCGATTTCATGCTCTCAGATTAGTTTGTAATATATTGTGGAAAAAAAGTCAATTTAGAAATGAAATCATGAATTGGCACTTATCTGTGTTCTCTGGCCTTACTTGAAGATCCTTTCTATAGAGAGCCTCTAACTTCTTTAATTTTTAAAGCTAACATTAATATTTTAGGATAAAACTATGCCCTGCAGAAATAAAGATTAAGACATCACAAGCCCTTTTCTTAATTAATTAAGAATAAACTGGTGTGCACTTTTATCATTTTGCAGTGCATTACTGCAGAAATACAGAGTTTTTCACTGGATATTAAGCTTTGTGATGGAAAACCTTTCCCAACTACTCATTAGAAGAAAAATATTAGTTTAAAATTTAAACTGTTTGTGAAGTATAATTTTAACTAGGAAAATTCCTGTTGTAAATATAGAACTGAAATACTGTGATGTGGTTAACTGCACCTGCCACCCAAAAGGGTTTTGCAATATTACACATAGACTTTAAAAGGAAAAATGATCTGAGAGAAGCAAATAATGGCAACAGCACTAATAAATGTTTGATTAAGTTTATTTAAAGGAATCATTTAATTCCATTTAAAAAAATACTCCATCCAGTTTACTAATATCTACACATTCAGAATTTAAGTACCTACTTTTGCACTTACGTTAAGAATAATATTTAAATACATGATTTCTTGAAGGTCATCTTCAGTGGTAGAGCAAACACACACCAAAAAAAAAATAATTTAAAATGTTTGCCCATGTATAAGGACTTTAGGATAAACTATATTTGTAAACCACAATCTAATAATGCTATGGAAAAACAAAAAAATCTTAAAGACACTGAAAGGTACAACCTGAGCCCCCCAAAAAATGTGATGATTCTACCCGTAATGTACTGCATTTGTATACAAGAAAACATTTTATTCTACAATCTGTAGGTGAATAAACTGCCTACTAGAAATGCATGATACATAAATTCATACACTTTATGCAAAGAAATATTGGAAGATGACAAACATAGCAAGCATCACATATCTTAATTACAAAAAAATTCTTTGGAAGAAATACCATAGCAGAACAGTTAAGTATAATGTCACTGGGAATATCACCCAGAGGGGAAAATATATATGTATTTTTTATCCTTATTTCTTAGTGGAAAGCAGGGGAGAAGTTATGGTATGTGACCAGTACAGTAGGTAAATGGGTGCTGATGCCAGTAAAAGGAGATGGAAGACTACAGACAGATGGGAGACAGAACAGGTGGGCAAGGCGTTGGCTTTTGTGGTCCATTTTCCAGCTGACTTTCTCAACTCAAAATTTAAATTTGTTAAACTTACTAAGTTGTGTTTTTCTTTCGTTAAAGGAGAAAATTATTGAATCCAATCATTCCCTTCAAATCACCCTAAACAAATAATAAAAACAAAACAAAACAAAAATCTCCATTCTTGTAGGAATAGCCAAGTGTTTGGTTTTCAGAAATATGCCCCCTTAAACTAAGCAGGCAGTAGGAGAAATTAGTCCTTTCTCTGGATACAGTAAGTATCTGTCAGCAATATGTACAATTTAAGAAAATAAGTTATATAGTTTTCCTTGAATACTTTTCAAAATTTCCTGAGCAAATTCTTGAGACGCAATAGGACGGTACTGAAGCTAAATCTGAAAAAGCTGAATAAATGAAATGTATACGTTACACTGAGGAGTTTTTTTGGTGCTGAACATCGGCATAGCTTCTGCATAATAAATTATTTCCTAAATTTGATGCACTTGAATGTGCACGACCAGTATTAGAAATGTTATAACCCTTGAAATGAAACAGCATTGCCATTCTAATACCGGGCAGCACGCACATACTTCCTGATTTTAACAAGACCCTATCCTAAAAACGAAAAATCATCTTCTTCACTGGAAAACTCAAAGGCAGACGTGGGCTCCCGTCCTTCAAGGACTTGCAGAGGGCTGCACGGCACGCAGCGAGGAGCCCGTCAGAACTTGGCATGCCTCCAGGCGTTTCAGTTCAGCTCGCTCTTAAGGATGAAACCCTGCTAACATATACAAGTTTGCTTAACTCGAGCTATGCAAGCACACCCACTGTCTTAAAAAGGAACTACTTTTGCGCGTAACGCTTGGCATACGCCTGGCTTTATGGTACGAACCCTTTGGAGCAGCCTGTCTTCCTATCTGCATAAAGAAGCCATAATCATGACTGGCTTCTTTGAGCGCTACCACAACACAAACAAATAAAATTACACACAAAAACTGCATTAAACGGCATTTAGAGTTGCAAAAGCCTGCATTCATAAATTGGGAAATGGCAGTCTGAAGATGGACTGCTGGTCTTAAGACCTGTTTTTTCCCTTGCCACTCGGAGGCCACCTTCCCCTACCCCATCCCACTAAGGGGGCCCCGGGTTGATGTTTATATTTAAATAAAATACCATCTGCCCCATCTCTGCCCCTCAGCTGGGTTTTATCCCCCTCCTCCAGCCAGCTGCGGGCTCCTGGCCCCTCCAATCCACGGCTCACCCCCCAGGCTCTCTCTGGCTTTCCCAACTATTTGCTTACAGCAGAGAGATGATGAGAATCCTGACTTCAGCCAAAACCCCGGCTTCTGCCCCACGTTATGGGGGAAGTATGCTCTGCCTCAAACAAAGTGTTTTGCTCCAGCAATTTTAATATTTACTGTCTGTGGTCCCTTTCCCCATAGAGCAGCCTGCCTTGCCTGCTTTTAATACCCCTCCATTTTAAGCAATGTGATCGTGTTGATCTCTCTCCCTGGTCCTGGCACCAGCAGAAGCCATTGCCTATAGCAGTATCGAGATAATTTTGCTGCCCACCTGAAAGCCTTCAAGGGAGCAGGCACAGCCAGCGTTTTTTCTGAACATCTGTCTGTACTGGACATTTCAATTCTCATAGCAGGAGTGCAACAAAGCCACTGAAATAGAGGAATCCTAGCAGGAAACGTTAGGGAACCTTACTACAGCTTAACGCAGTGCTGGTCTGAGCCATAATTGCACCACGACTCTGCTAGTTGGACGAATGCATGCATGTGTTCCCATCCTCAGAATTATTGCTCTTTTACATAATTTAACAATAAACACAACACATTTCTGAAGTAAGGTTAAATTACTTATCTCATAGCTTGGTAAAAACAACCCGGACTCCTTGGTGTGACTTAGAAAAAATGATTTAACTAGATGAACAAAAAATGATGTTTGGGTAATTTTATTACGTTTTAATCATGTTTACTCTTCCTGCCATGCAGAGAATTCTCCTGAAAGCAGTGCCACACAGAGACACAGAATAAAATGCAGTAACAGAAATACTCCAAAATAAGTATCTTGTTAAAGCGCTGCGAAGGTCAGCAAACTATAACTTTTTAGCTTCCCTGAGAATGGCAGAAATTATGGAGCACATTAAATGATTAATACACTGTGAAAGTATGTATCAGTTTTAACAACATAAAAGTCAGAATGCAGAAAAAAAAAAAAAAGTTGTAACTATATAATCATTTAAATTTGTTTTGACTATTCTAAAGAAGCATTGTAAAGAGAAATGCAGAGGTAAGGTATGAACAATGCTTTATACTTTGAATAAATTATAAATTGAATGTGTTATACATCTAGTAAAATCTACTTTGGCTAAATATTAGGACCAATGTCTTCTATTCTTTAACTAATTCTACCATACATTTATTCATTTCTTATTTATTCTGCAGCTACAGCTGCCTGTTTAATAATGAAATATGTAACATCTTCCACTTCCCTCTGCCAATATATCTTTTTTTTATTCCATAAATAAAACACTTTTATCTGCTAGGCATATAAAACATATATAAATCAGAAATTCTGCAGAACAGAGCTTTTGAATTCGTATTTTCAAAGATCAGTTAAGAAATATGTTGCTCTAAGACCAAAGTCTTATTTATATGAGTTTGTGGCTTAACTGACAAGTATTTTTCTGTGACAAGTAAGGGCAGACAGTTTGTATCTTAAATACCATAATCCAGTTTTCAACCCATGTAGACGTCTGGAAGGGAACCAGTCAGTAAAGTAAATTATATTATATCCCACTGACAGTCCAAATACAATCCAGGAGACTCATTACTTCTACCAAAGACAAAAGAAAAATATGGGAAAGGTGTGGGAGGGTCAGAAGTATCTGCAACTTGCAAGGTTGCTTAATCAAAGTGAACAGACATCTATTTTTAAAAACACAAATAGCAGTTATTTCTTGGTTTAAATGCAAAGGTGGAATATAAGCAACAGCTTGCTACATTTTTATGTGAGGCCATGGGCTAACTGTTTCTGTTTTACAAGCTGCCAGGAGTTTGACCTCTTTAATTCGCTGGGAGACATGGAAACAGCACCTCAAAAATGATATTTCTTAGCTAGTGTGAATATTTTCTCTCTGAATGTTTTATATTAGTTTATGCAGTTATTTATTCACAAGAGATTTTCCAATTCTTAGATACTGGCCTCTCACGTAAGACAGACCTCATTGATCTAGCAGCCAAGATGTGCAGATAATTGCAGGCAAAGCTGCAATTTAGCCTTTTTAATTCCAAAGTAACATCTGAGAAGGAACATTTCTGCATGAATTACAATCTGAACTTAAATAGTATGTTCTTTTCTTGCAGTAACTTCTTCAGCTAACAACCCAAACTGGGCATTTACAAACTGAATTTCATCCTTATCTGAAGTGAGTCCATATGAATGAAGACAAATAGAAATTCTGATTTATTTTTTTTTTCTGGTAACAGGACTTATGAATAATTATAACTCAATCATTACTTTATTCATAATATATATTCCAAAATCAAACTAATCCAAACTTGATGTTTACAGAATATTCCTTATACTATATGAGATGCAGACAGTCCCTTCTCCCATTTCCAGATGAGAAACTGAGAAAATGTTTTTTAATTACAATTCTAGTTTAAATTTCCACACAAAGGCCATATGATATCCTACAGAACAAGAAATTGGAAAAGAGGCACTAAGTATGCAGCATATATTTTTCTATGCCTTAACAGTATTGCATTCAAAATTATTCCTGCTGCATTTGAGAAAAATTACTCACTGCTAGTTCCAAAATTTTAGAAACAGATTTTTTCATTGAGATCTTCTGTCTCCCGTGAAAATGCCCCTGCAGCCATCACTTCACCTTGGTAGTATTTATATATCTGCATGAGTGGGAGAAAATTCCTCTGTTTTGACAGAAGCTGGAAAGTGAGGAACTGGCTATAACTCCAGAGTTAGTGAGTCCTATAAAAATTGCGTATGCATCTTCAGCAGTTGAAGAGAAGTTTATTTCCATAACACAAAAAAGTTGAGTTTTTATGAAAACAGGAGAAAACTCTTTATAAACTCAATAGCTACAACTGTAGAAAATATTTTAAGTTGATGCATAAGAGAACATGTTTTTATTCCGTAGGCTTGTATTATGGGAAGCTTAAATACAGATTATCTCATTCAGTAACTCCCACTTTACAGTAGTAGCAATTCATTCTAATTGCTTGGGTAGCACACTCAGGAAAAAGAGTATTTTTCCTTTTCACTGAATAATGTTTCATGTTCGGTTAAATGCAGGAAGTTACACCACCATTGGAATGTGATTGTCTGCAACTGCAAGCACTTCTTATGCATAGGTTTGTGTTTTGCTAAATATTAAAATGCTAGCCCTTCAGCATCGCTTTGCAAAATATTTTTAGCTTATAACTAGCTAAACTAAAAAGGAATCTATCCACTGCAATCAAAATAATTTCAAACCATGCATAATCATTTTTCACAGATTTTTTTTCTCCTGTATGGAGTGGATTATAGTAAATGTAATTCACACATGCTGTTTCTTATTCAGAGGAAAACACAGAATAAGGATGTGGAGAATTTCTAGCCAAATCTTCATTCAGATCCAAGATCCACGGACGCCACTGTAATTGAGAGACATTCACAACCAGATAGCTGTAGACTTCATTTTCGTTTAAAATAATACCTCTTCTACATCAGTTCCAACTCAAACATTAATGTTATTTAACTTCTAGCAAACTGCCTTGAGCTGAACGTACAACAGATTACAGTTTCTTGTTTTAATTTCGTTCAGCAAAGGACATTGCTCAGAACCATATACTTATACTCACAGATCGATTATGTAAACGTGCAGCTTCTTTTCAGACAACTATAAAATTACGTGTAACTAATAACATTCTTCTTTTAGAGCTTGATTCATCTGGCATGTGACAATGGAAAATGAGCTATTCCTCCCATACATCAACATATACACTCTGTCAGTTACTTGAGCTCATCGTGCACAGCCTAAAAATGCCAACTCATAACGCCCAGTCACTCAGCAATCTGAAATGCTTAATTAACTGTCAAAGAAACGCTCTTATTGCTTTCAGATTTCAAATAAGCTGTGATTTAGTTCCACTGTTCTGACATTCTGCTTTGTATAAAGAAGAATGATTTCAAATGCCACACTTGAAATTTTACAATATGAGGGGATATAGAGTTGTATCATATGAAAACGTATAAAGGAGAAACAACCCCAAGAAATATTAAAGCTACACTTTGTTTTTTTTTTTTTTCTTAGGGCTCCCCACCTCTAGAGCAGATACTTATTTCAATTTTAAAAGCATTATAAATTCCATATTGTTTACTGCCAGTCTACACAGGAGAAAAAATGATTAAATCTTCCAAATAACAGTTTATTTCACAGGTGACCTTATTTGAAAATTAACTTAAAAATAACAGAGATCTGCTCCCTCAGGTATTCCACAAATACTTGTGTGCTGATTCTCAGCTTCATCAGAGGACACTCCCCCGAGCGTTTGTAGTTTGCATGTCAGTCTTTTCATTTCCAATTTGAAAAAATTATACAGATTTTTAGCCAGTTCAGTAACCCCGTAACTTTAGCAGGCTTTCATTACTAAGTTGTGATTGGAAAATGCTCATAAAGACAATCACATTCCAAAATCATTTCATCAGTTTATCTTGTTTCTCATTTTCCATGCACACAACCTTTCACTTAAAAGTTAAGCTAACCACGTCACCATTTCTATAAATTTTAGGCAACATAGCTCATTTGAAACTGATATCCAAATGCCAAAATAAAGGGGCATCCTTTACGACAGTTGTTTCTATACTGCAATGCTGGCAAACATTCCAGCCCACGTTTGGATTTGATTTATTACAGAATTATTGTGTGGGTACTTGCAGAGATATGTGTAATGAAGTCAAATTATCTCTGCAAACACATTAGAATATTTTGCAAAAACTGTAAAGACAGAAAATGTTACAGCCATGTTAAAAATATGTAATATTGACTAGAGGAAACAAGTTGAGGTGTCCTTTCTCTAAAGTGAAATTAGTACACTTTTTCTGTATAACAAGAAACAGTACCTGGAAATTCTACTTTGCTGAAACACTGAAATTCCAAAAAGTTATTCCAAAGGATAAGCATATTTTTTCTGTAATTTTAAGCTTCAACCACTTCCCCAAATTTTTCCAAATTACATTTAAAAAATGTTTAAATTCACAGTTAAATGACATCTTAGAAAGCCAAGGCAAATCTTAATTTTGCTTTTCTACCTTGTAATAGTCATTAGATAAGTTTTCTTCTTAGTGAACCACAAAGAAAAAAATTGCAACCAAGATATTTTTGAATATCGATTAATATAGACTCTAATCATAATTTACTTCTGAAGTTTATTTCTATTGTGCAACAAATAAAAAAAAATATTATGAAGTCTAATTTAAAATAAAAACACATTAAACTCACAGTTACATTTCTAAGAAAAATACATTACTATTTAAATGAATAAAAGGAAAGAATAAAACAGTACTTGAATAAATAAGTTTCTTCTTTTGCACCTCTTAAGAGACTTAAGCTGTAAAAATACCTATAGATATAATAAAATAGCTAAAAATGTATTTAAAGCTATTTTCCACTGTGATCAGCAATTTTAAGAGTGAAAATAGATGACATTATCACGTGACAGGCCAGCATGAGACATGTAGCTTTAATATTGATTTGAAATAGCCATTTTCAGGGAACAGTTGAAATAACAGGGGCTAAACGTTCAATGTTTGAAGTACTGCTAGAAATGGCAAAAAGAAGTGTCAATGGAAATTCAGTCACCACACAGACTCTTCATTTTCCAACGTCAATATACTGAAAAGAAGGTCTCCCCTTCAATACTCACATTCAAAATTACGTTAGCAGCAAAGAACCTATGCATTTTAAATTTCTCTATTTGTTAAATTTGTTTTACTTTCTCTGCAGTATATTTCCCAGGCAGGAAAATAAAATGGGTAACCTCTCAGGACTTTAATTTACAGTGCCACAATTCAAATCATGGCAAGATTTCACATAGTCAGCACTGAAGTAAGATCCGTAGACACTAAATGAAACATGTATTTAAAGAGAAACGGAAAAAGAGATGCCATGCACTAGGTAAGCTTTAAAATTAAATTATAAATAAATACCATTATAAATCAGACTGCAGCATTAATTATGGTGTGTTTGACTATTAAACATGCAACCCCATGATTTTTAAATTGTAGCATCGCAGAAGAAATCAGAATTTACAGTAAGACTAACTTTTACAAGGAGCCATAACCCAATAGAAAATTAAACTACAAAAAAAAAATCCTGTATTCTTCACAGCTGCCTCTTATCTTCCTGTGCCACATTTGCTCATTTACTCTATCTTTTCCTCTAATAATTTTCTGACTTCTGATAATTCCACACCAAGAAGATAATACCACTCCCAAACCATACCACCACAGATGGATACGAGGTTTAGTTGGGAAATGGTGGAAGCCACTTCCAAAGCAACTTGCTAGAAAACGCATTCAAGAAATATATTTTTTAAAAAGAATTTTAAAAAATCACTGTAAAACCATAGTTGGATAAAAGCAGCACTGTAAATAAGTGTAACAACTCAAGATTTTCACAGTTTCTGCTTAACTGTGCCGACCAGGGAAGGTCATTTTCTATATTTGCTTCCTACAACTTCTGCTCCCGGCTATACCTTGGTGCAGCTCAGCAGGATCAGGACCCAGAGAGAGCAGTAAGGCCCTCTGGGGTCTGATGTCCATTCAGGGGTACTGCCCTGGGGCACGAGACACTGAAAAAAATGGGCAATAATTGCAACACAGCCCATATTACATTTAACATCTTCACAGCATCACAGGAAGGTTTAGGTTGGAAGGGACCTCTGGAAGCCATCTGGCGCAACCCCTCTGCTTAGGTGGAGCTAGCAAATCCAGAATATGGGGGATCTGGAATAATAGGGCAGAAGTGTCTGCCTTCCTAAACTTGTCTGTGGCTGGGAGACAGATGCCCACTTCCCCAGAACAGGCATTTTTGATCAGATGTTGAGGATGTAAAGCTAAGTACACTGTAAAGTATCATATGAAATACAACTATAATCATACAACATATAACTTAGGAGAGAAGGGACCTCTGATCATCATCTGGTCTAAATTTCCACTGAAAATATGGGTGGTGGTAAAATACACGAGTTATATAAAAGACTACCTAGTCTCCAGGAGCTTACAGGATTTTACCACTGTCTGAGCCTTAGGTGGATTTCAGTGTTCAAGTCTCAGCTCAGGCATATTAAGTTTTGCATAATACGGAGAGTTAATTTTTCATTAATGCAATCCATAAATTCACATATATTTTAAATCCCTTTTTTCTGCCTTAAGCATTCTTTATGAATGCCATTAAAAGAAACCTACTTACTTGTACAGTCCAGTGTCTTGCCACTGCAAATAAACATCACCTACTAACGCAGCCGCAATTTTATGTTCTACCTTCACTTCCAATAGAGCATGGTAACAATTTGCATATTCCATAAATCTGTCTATATCTCTACTAGCAAACCTAACACAATGGATTTTCCAACTAAACTCCTTGAACTTCTCTTCTGCCTGCTCTCTTACTGCAATTCTTCTAAGTGCAGATACAAGCACTGTATGTTGCTATCAGTTCAGGACATCCTCGATATTCCGAAGTTTCAGCATAAGATTTACCAATGGCTTACCCTCACCTTCAAATTCAAATTTTCTTTATTTAACTCTCACGCTGTAACTATGCTCCTACTAAAACTTGCAACTCATTTCCTCCTGCTCAACACCTTTCTGTCCTATTCTTTCTCCAGTATTAAACTTTTTATCACTTCCTTCCCCCCTGGCCAGCCTGAACTCACCGTTTCCATGAAGCCTCCTACATCGTCAAAAACAATACCCTTGCCTCCAACAAACTATTTTTTTCCATCAAGCAACACTACGTGTATTTTTCGGAAGGTCATGTACAGATGAATCAGTAAGACTATGAAACTGCGATCTCCTACCACAGAGTGTTACATTTTCCACACATTGCAGACTTAACCAGCCACGCTCCCTTGATAGGTGGCTGACCTCGTCTACTAGGTCAGCTTGTACAGTAAGTCCTTCCAGAACAAGGTATGTCCTTTTTTTCCCCCCCAAGAAGGCCACAGACTATAACGGTAATTTAAACTAACTTTTGATTGCATTAGCTCTTTGCAGATAGTCACAATGTAAGTGTGTAAGGGAAAGTAAGCAAGAAGAGTCCAGCTCCAATTGCCATCATGATGGTTGACAGAGTGCAGGAAGAGAACTCAAAATCCCCTACCATGTCTGAAAGATACTCTTGCATACAGAGAACAATATTTTTAAAATATAAAACCCACTATCCTTTGGGATTCACATTTTTATCATGCTGAAAAACTCAAACACCAGGTTTAGCAGTAGTTAACTAGTTAAAATAAAGCTCTAAGACAATAAGGATAATAAATAATACAAGAGCTATAAGAGAGATGCTTCACCAAAGAGATGGTGGGACACAGAGACTTTGACCTTAAGGTTTCCTTTTCATACTTTTTCCCTGACTTGCTCAGAACTAGTAGGCTGGGATGATGCTCAGCCTACCTAAGAGTTGTATATATAAAAACATCTCAACAAATGTTAAACCAACCACCCTAACGTTATATCGCATAAAGAACATCCTACCACAAATCTGAAAGTGCTTGTAAAAGACGTTATACATGTCCTCCTTTGAAACGTGGATAAATAAGTCAGACACCAAACAAACAAGGTTCGGAGATCAACCACATGCATCATGGTACGGCACAGTGTGCACAGACGTGCCCTTTGCTTTTTGGCCTGGTTTTCAGACTGGAGAAATTGGCAGGGGGAGGAAAAAATAACTAAATCTAAAATACCAACCTGATCTACTGCTGTACAAAAGGGCAAGATTTTATGAATCCTCCTAATCACTTGAAAAGTATGGCTGGTGAAAAGATGCTGCCAAAAGATGTATGAAAAACATACTGCTATACATCCTACTTAACATAATTTGTTAAATTAAATTTTGTTGTAACACAGTAAATTTAAGCAAGCCAACAGCATGCTGTCAAAAACTTTATAAACCTGAAAATTAAACCTTTATAACCTAGAAAAATGTCAATATAATGAGAGCAATTAACTGCAGGAAGAGATTTTAAACAATAAAGCTATGTATAAATGAGCAGCATGGCTCATAGCGACAGTATCTAGCCATTCAATGACCACCCAAGTATACACAAGTTTAGAAACAAGTAATGTACTTCCTACAACAAATCTCAAAACTTTCTGACCACACACAGGCTATGTGGCAAAAAAAAAAAAAAAAAAGAAAAAGAAAAAGAAAGAAAAAAAAAAGAAAAATACCAAGGAAAACAGTCTAACGATTTAAACAAACAGAAGTTTATAAATGTGTTTAATAAAAAATCCTAATTGATAACATCCAAAAGCCAGAAATAGGACCAGGAAAAGCCAGCCATTACAAAAGCGACACTTACATGAGGACAAATGAACTGTTTCTCACTTTAAAAAAAAAATCTTCACTGAAAGTACTGTAATGTTATTACAAAATTTCATTAGAAGTGAAATTCAAAAAAAAACACCATAGTTATTATATGCATACTAGCAGCGTATCACACAGACCAGCCTCAAAATACATTGAAGTAACTCTACCTAGATGAAGGTATTGTATATACAAATTTGCAAACACGTTAATGAAAATGCCAAAACCAGCACATCTAAATTTGATTTTTGTTGTTATTACAGCAACAACCTATGGACTTAAAGGGTCAAGTGGTTACCACTGTGAGCATGAGCAAGCAGGAAGATAGCCCATGCACAGAGAGCTCCAACAGCCCACAATACATGTTTAAGATAAACCATAATAGGAAAACGGCCATAAAAGAGAAGACAGATGGGTAGGTGGAAATAGTTGTGAAACAAACAGATTTGTTAATGAAGGAGTAATCACATCTCGTTACCCGCGTAATTGCTATCAGCAGTGGCCCCTAGGCATTACAGCTAAAAGAATGAAAGAAACTTAAATTCTTTAAGAACTACGCTTATAAATATCCACGCTCCCTACCATTTGCAACTTTATGCCACTTTCTACCACTTCAAATGCCATCCTTTCATTCACACTACAAATCTTGGAACGTTTTTCTATTTCACAAAACACTTCTGTTCTTCCACTTAAGTCTCCTTCATTATGTAGAAATATGGTTCTTGGAGAACCACAGTTTCACTGACTGTTGTAATTACAGTTTATCTTCCCTCATCTGAGTGGGATGCCAAGCTCTTAATGGCCAAGACTATATATTAACCTGCATTTCTCCAGTGTTGTTAAAATGAACTTACCACTTCAAATCTAAATGGCAAAGAATAAGTAAAAGTCAAAGATAGCATGAAGATACCACAGGTAATTTTATTTTACGGATACTGTGAATAAATTAGAGCTTTTTATTAAGGTATAAATTTATTCATACAGTACACACACCTATGAGAATATAAAATCACACTGAGTTCTTTTCACAAAAATGAAATATTTAAGATCTACAAGGTGCTACAGAGTAAAATATATCCCTGGTATACATGGCATACCATTTGTTTCCAAAGTATGGTACTATACCTGTGCAAAAAATACACCAATACTGATGTTTACTGAGACTTTAAACATACATATACACACGAATTTTTTTATTGTGGAAGAACACTTGTTATTTGAAAGTCAGGACTGTATTTTTTTTTTCTCCTCCAGCTATATATACTTGTTATAGCAATATTATGCTAACTATAGGTAAGCAGAGCATTTAAGAAGCACTTTAAGCAGTGTTTCTGCTTTATAATTGTTTTTCTAATACATGAAAATGTCTTATATTACCTGTAGTATACATTAAAATACATTGTTAATACAGTTTTGCTCCTTTAAATTGCACAGCATTTTCTGGGTTGGGCAAGTCCCTCAAAATATGAAAAGATGTCCCTTTTCTATCCACACTGTCTTTTATGCTTGTAAGCAATAAAAGAATTGCAATGAAATAACCCTTTACTTTCCTTAACAGAAGGTTTCAATAAAAATGCAAGAAACGCAGGTGCTGCAAAAGATCACCAAATTTTGAAAAATAGTATGAATATTTAATTTGCAGCCATGAAACTGCCAGAAGATACTGAAAATGATCAGTATTTCTTTTCTATTGTTTTACAGAAAATGAACTTCCTATAATCCATCACGTATATTTCCCCAAATCTCCCAATGCTGACTCGTTTCACTGGCTACAAAAAGCAACAAAGCAATTAAACAACAATTTTCACTTAAGGCAGATATTTATACGCATCTACACTTTCTGGTATAACCTACAGAAAACAAAAACTAGTATTTCAGATCAACAGAATAAAATGTTTATGTATTAAATATTTAAAACCATCTCCAGTCTTCCTGAGTTGTTATGGGACTTTTAATTCCTGTATAATACTTTGGGCTCCAAACTGTTTCTATCATGGAGAGCTACATATTCAAAAAGAAATATTAATGCTAACTGATCGGGAAGATTCACACAATATCTTACGGAGCAAGAGCCTTTTTATGAAAGGAAAACTTTTACTTTGGAGTACCTTTTCTGTCTCAAAATTCACCACATATACAGTTTGATCAAAGAGAGATTTCCATCAGCAATTGACCAACACGCTCAACTGTTTAGCATCATAAGGGGAAAAACTAACAACCCACGATGTACTATTATCCACTTAAAATAAATACCGGCCTTGAAACATGCAATAGCATCATAAAAATAAAAGTACCACTCTTTATTATCTCAAACTACAAAAATGAACAGAAAACTTGAAAGTGCTTACAGGGTGGTTCCAAATATCCTGATGGAGCCTATTTACAGGTTTGTTAAGACTTTATTGAATGCCAAAATTTAGGGAATAAGGAAAATGTAAATAACTAAAATTTAGCAAAGGTTTTCCAGATAATGATCCAAGAATGGAAATTCTGAATAAGCTTTTAAATACCAACATGCTGATATGTATAAAATATAATGGTCTCCAACAGCCAGTACAAAAAGAATGGAAAAACACAATCAAGCTATGCTAAATAAAGCCGCTTGAGTTAGCAAAACAGATTTTACATAGCCTTCAAAGGGAAACATTGCAAGAAAGTTTCTTTTATTTAGATTTTTTCAACTAAACTATGTCTGTTTAGAAAAAAAAATCTATAAAGTTTAAAATAAAGTCCTGCAATAAATTTGTAGCACACACATCAGATTGCACCATGTCCCTAGCTGAGATCTATTTAGCTTTAACTCCAGTTGCTCCTCTTCAGCATCACCACCTCACAGCTCTCGGTTCTGTGGTTCAGCACCACAGCACGGAGAACCATACACAGGGAACAAGCAGGGGTTTACCATGATATCTCTATCACCACATGCTTGAATTACCACAACTACTGTCCAGGAGTAAAGACTAAAATCTAAAATCAAAAAAAAAAAAAAAAAAAAAAAAAAGCAGTACAACGCTTGGAAACTAACTGCTTCTAACAGCACAAAAGTCTGAAACTCATTCAGTGGTCAGTAGGTCCTTTTTCTCTTGCACCCTTCACAAACCCATTCCTACTGAAATACAATCTATTTCGAATTATCCTTTCTGGTAGGCCTTTCTGGCTTCCATCCTAACTACATTATCAAATTTGCATCCAATAGGCAAAGAAAGCCCTATTATTTCACTAAAAACTAATATTATCCAAGAGAGAACTGGAGATAAATAAAGGAAATTACTTTCTGGAATCTTTAGAATAAAGATTATACTTTATATGACCACAATCATAGAATCATCTAGGTTGGAAAAGACCTTCAAGATTACCAAGTCAAACCATCAACCTGGCCTACCGAGATCCATCACTAACCCATGTCCCTCAGTGCCACGTCCATACATTTCTCAAATAGAGAGCCGAGCACAAAGTGGCAGTCACTCCCCTGGCCCTGCTGGCCATGCTGTTCCTGATGGAGGTCAGGGTGCCCTTGGCCTTCCATGCTGCTGGCTCGGTATTGACCAGCACCCCCAGGTCCTTTTCTGCCAGGTAACATTCCAGCCACTCTTCCCCAGATCTATATCATCGCATGGGATTGTTACAACCCAATTGCAGGCCCCAGCACTAACCCTTGTTGAACATCATGCACTTGGCCTCAGCCCATCTACCTGGCCTACTCAGATCCCCCTGCAAAGATGTCCTGCCCTCAAGCAGATCAACAGGTCTGCCTGACTTGGTGTGGTCTGTAAACTTTTTCTGAGGGTGCACTCAATCCCCTCAAACAGATCAATAATAAAAACCTCAAAACAGCCCCAAAAATGATCCCTGGGGGATGTCACTGGTGACCAACCACCAACCAAATTCAGCTCTTCAGACTGGGACTCTTCAAGCCCAGTCATCCAGCCAGTTCTTCCCCCAGCAAATTGCACACCTATGCAAGCTATGTGCAGCCAGTTTCTCCAGGAGAACACTATGGGAAACAATGTCAAATGTTTTACTAAAATCCAGGTAGAAACATGCACAGTCTCTACTGATCAGGTCATCAACTGAAGTTCTAGTTACTTACATTTATCATTCATCAAATAGAACAACTGCTGTCACTAGACCGTGCAACAGAAATAACAGAAAAGAAAAAAAAATCATTAAGTTGTCCAACAAATCTTCCTACCCAAAGATCTGAGAGTTTTTATAATAGTCAAGATTCATGCTCTATAAGCAGTAAGAGGAGGCTTAGAGAAGAAAAGAACTTGCTGCAAGTTACTGTTGAATTTTAGATGGATTCAAAGAACAGCTGGTCAAACTCACAAAAGAAAGAGTAATTGAGAGCTACTAAAACAGAGACACATCTGCCTCTGGAAGTCTCAGTTACCCACGGCGAGAAGTTACGTAAGCATGCTGTGGAAGTATGCTGACATGTTTGTCCTTTTCAGATATTCTTCCCTTAAAATCCACTGTTGGCCAACAGATGACATAACAGGTTGGATGAACCTTTAGTCTGACCCAGCACAATTTTTAATATTCTTAGCTGGAAAGCCTTAGGAATAAAACATTAAATTTCTAATCCTACATTTGAATTATTAAGCTTTACATTGTTCTCACAATGTATTTGTAATATAAGCTTGTTGATAGGCTATCCCATTCTTGTACAAATGGTCACCACCATTTATGCTATTTGGAGATATCTACTATGCTGCATTAAGAAAAAAAAAATAAAACAAACCTCATACACTAGCATCAAAAAAACTTTTGTACTATAATTTTATTTGTTAAAATGCTTTAAGACTATTTGCTACATGCTACAGAATCTTTCATTTATTAAATATATACAGTTCTCCAAATATGAGCATCAAAGTATATTCCTCTCTTTATCTGACACAGCAATTTGATAGCAACACCAGATTCAGCCCAGTCTGAACCCCAGCTATCAAGGCATCCAGTATTACTCAACTGAGACTCTTACCTTGCAGATTTGAGTCAAAGGAATTTCTTAATTCTTCAGTGTGATGTACTGTTCAAAATCAAAAGTCTGTAGACTTTTTTTAAAAAATACCTTTGAGGATTACAGGTGCAGCTGGTAGCTCAAAATTCCAAATTGAGAATGCTTGCAGATATGAGTTTCTTGCCCATAAACATGGACATAAATAAAAGGACTGCCTGATGTCTAAAAAACGTGTCAGCACACTGCATGACAGAGTTAGCATTAGGACAACCACTCGCTGAACTCACGTGTAGTTGATCACCTTACATGGAAAAGACTGTGGTGGGACACCAATGACCTAAAAAGGTACCGAATGGAGACCACAGTGTGGGACCCACAGTGCAGGACCCATGCATCAGCCTAGGGCAAGAGAGAACCAACAGCACTACTCTGCAAATGCCCAAGATGTTGATACCAGCCTGGCATGGATGAGAGTTAAAGGTAGTGTGAATGAGCACCACATTGAGCACATGACACTTTGCAGGACTAAAAACTGTTAGAATTCAAGTGAATAAATTCCATTGCCAGCAACTCATGGTACTTGGTATCCAGTTTTGGAAAAAAAAGAGCTTAACCAGACTTCTTCATATTACATAAAAGATTCCTTCCAGATATTGGTAAAACCTAGTAATAAAGGATAGGTTAGCACTGTGCTGTACCAATATGGGTTTTAAAAGTGAGAAATTGGAAAATAAAACCTAATCTACAATTAATCTACGTTAAATTATTTACTTTACTTTACTCTCCACACTTGTGGAGCAGGTTATGCCAACTACAGCAGGAACCTGAGTCAATGTGATTGACCTCATTTAGCCTTCCACTTGTGCTTACACGAACCTACAAAATAGCAGTCTCTCCTCTCACATGGCATTAGCATGTCTACAATCTTAAAATTACTTTTAAAATAAGAAACAAAATTGAGTCATGAGAAAGTGGCTGTTATTTCTGAGAGCACTGTTCTCTCCAAGTGGTAAACTGAATGAACCCTTAGCAAAAATAACTAATGACATATATATAAAACTGATGAAAAAACACCACTAAGGGCAAAGAAAAACATTTTAAGCTTCAACACGTACTTGTGATCTGCCACTCTAGAACACTTTCTTTTAAGCCACCATTTTTGGAGACTAATCACAAACCAAAGCTTTAGAGTTCACATATCAGTTAAACATTCATGTGTAACTGAGATTTTCACATTACTCTTAAAATACTGAATATTCTAATGCCACAAAAATGAAGATTAAAAAGACGGTTACTTGCTACTACATTTGTTTTCATGAGAATATCACTTTGAGTTTATTAGCTGCCATCTTTCCCTCCTACTTATCTGCAAATCACAATGTGCTGTTTCCCTTCCTCAAATGCTCTTCAGAAAATGATGGAATTCACCTACTGAGGAGAAATTCTGTAACAATAAGAGGAAAAAAGCGTGCAATGCTTTACAGGAATTAATAAATAACGCTCTTTCTATTGTTCTTGGTAGCACTACAGGTACAGGTTTCATTAGAAAGAGGAAATTCTTGGAAAAGAACACAGGACTTTCCCATGGGACCAGAGCTATTCCAAACCTAAGCTGCCCCTAACCTACTGAAATTGCACATTTACTAATTTACCCATGCTTTTCTCAGTCTTAAAGATTATATATAAAGAAACGTGGTTGATACAAACATCCTGGATTCATAATAATTTTCATAGAAGGCAATTCATGCCTAACCCCATAACCTCCTACAACAAAAGGATACTTTCTGTCCACCTGGAAAGAACAGTGGATGCTGTTTGCCTAGACTGCAGCAAAGCATTCAGTGTCATATCACACACAACCTCCTCGGCTTGATTAGACTGGATGGGTGGTCTGTGAGATGGGTAGGAAGTTGGCCTACAGGCCGCATGCAGAAGGTGGTGATCAATGGTTTTTACTCATGCTAGAAGTCTGGATCTCCCAGGGATCAATACCTGGCCCACAGCGTTCAACATCATAAGATGTTGAGGACATCAGTCGGTCTTCCCTCCCCACCTTATTGCAGCTCTTCAGTATTTAAAGGGGGGCTTATAAAAAAAGATGGAGAGAGACTTTTTGCTCAGTCAGATGATGACAGGACAAGGGGAATGGTTTTAAATTAAAAGACGGGAGACTTATATTAGAGGTTGGGAGGCAATTTTTCACTCAGAGGGTGGTAAGGCACTGGAACGGGTTGCCCAGAGAAGTCATGGATGCCCCATTCCTGGAGGTGTTCAAGGCCAGGCTGGATGAGGCCCTGGGCAACCTCATCTAATGGGTGGCATCCCTGCCCTTGGCAGTTTCCAAGCAGTGACTGGGCAGGGTGCAAGACAACCTCATCTGGGCTCCATCTTCCATGAAAGGCTGGACCCGATGGCCTGTCGAGGTCCCTTCCAATCTGGGCTGTCCCATGGTCCTGTGATTCTACATGGGCCTTTGGGATAATTACACCATATATTCTGAAGGATGTTTACCCTTACCCCATAATGATTTTCAGATCTGATTTTATACATAATGCCACATTCTCTGATGTTTTTTGGATTCAGGTATTCTCCCCACTACCCTGAACCTGTAAGGGAGCTTGCATGGATAGTACTCACCATTTACCGGTGTTTGCCACTCACCCTTGAGAAACTGAACACAGGCAAGACAGCTGAGAATTAATGAAATAGGGGAACCAAAATGAAAGGAAAACTATGCATATAAATGCTACTAAAAAAGAAACCTTTGCAGCAAATCTATGCAGTCCAAATGACAGCTTAACAACATATCAAGATTTTGCACTTGTATTCATACAGATTGATTCCTTTTCCTTTTCCCTCTGAAAAATCTCCTCTTCTTCTCTAACCCTTACTTATGCCAGAAAGACATTTTCACCTTGCTATCACTAGTGCTCCCATACTGGAAATGCTATTTCTCTGTTGGCCCCAGTCAGCTGGGCTTACCACCTGCTTAGCCAGAAAACAGAGCACTGTGATTTAAACATACAATTTATGTGGAAATAAATATTGTCTTCCAAAAAGACCATATACCCCCTCACAGTAATTACCCAGTTTGAAATGTCACTAAAGAAGTACCTATAAACATGAGGTAACTTGCAAAAGTTTCAGTGAAAACTGATATGTTATACATTACATATTAACAGCCAACAGCTCTTTTAACTGGTACTAATCCTATTTCCAATTACTGCTAATTTTCTTTATCTCTGTTAGAATCTGAGAGAGTAAAAGCAAACCTCAAAATTTAAGGCTTTCCAGATACATGTTCATGATATGTTATACAGAGCCAACTGTGTATAAAGCTTCCCTTTTTTTTTTTTTTTTTTTGGGGGGGGGGGGGTTGGGGCATTAAAAAAAAGGAAATGTTTTCCCATTTCCCATGAACAGGAATTTTAAGGTAATGAAGTCAAGTCCTGTTTGAGGGATAGGTAAAAGACTGTGTCACTTCTTAAACATGACAAAAAGCATTAAACAATGTTAGGGAACAAATAACAGCATTAATGTTCAGGTAATCACCAATTCAGTTCCCACGGAGTTTCTTAATCAGAATTAACTTCCAGATATACAGTCCTTTTTGCATTTGTTTATATGGATTAATTATTCTAGACAAAGTGGGAAAGGACTGCTTCCAATTAACAATTAAGAGCCTCCCCCACCCCATTATCTTCTTTCCAGTACCTAGGACAAAATCCAGAAGTTGTAACCTCACAGGATTTATTGTCTATTAAGTCTCATCATACCTGCACAACCAGAGAAAACAGAACTGGCCGTCAGGAGCAATTCTGACAGGCATTTCTGCAACTTTTATTTTCTTTTATTTTAACTGTTCCACATCTAGGTACTAGACAGTGCCTGACCACAAACCAGCCGAGTGGCGCAATTATTCATACTATTGGTAATAATCGCGTCTGCATAGCTGCAGCATAAACCTGTAATTACACAGGCAGGATATCCCCAAGGCTTGGGAAACAGCATTAGTTTTACAATATGAATTTAACAAGCTGAAACTTATTCGTGATTGAAAAAGAAAAAAAAATCAAGGAAAGCTTAGGCCTTGCCAGTTACAACTGAAGAAAAAAAAAAATAGAACTGTACTGGGGACAAAAAGAAGAATGCAAGAATAATGCTCACAATCTTTTTGTCAGGGACACAAGACTGCTGAGGCATCTCATGGGGTGATCCTGGAGAGAAGAAGGATTCAGGAATGCTGGCTCAAGAATGGCTGATCCCAATACACGAGAAAAGTAGAGGCTGCAGGAAGCCTGCCTGGATGAGCAAGGAGCTTCTAACTTAACTCAAAAAAAAAAAAAAAAAAAAAAAGAATAAATAAATTAAGGAAGCATGCAAGATGTAGAAGCAGGAATATGTGAACCATGAGTACAGACACTGCCCAAGTGCGCAGAGATGAGGTTAGGAAAGCCAAAACTCATCTTGAGCTGAATATGGTCAGGTGCTTAAACATAAATACTTAAAGAAGAAAAACCTTCTACTATTAGCAACCTGTTCCAGTGTTTGACCACCCTAAGAGAGCTTTAAATAATCTCCATCCTTGGAGATATTTCAAACACAGCTGGGTGCAGCCCTGAGCAACCTCCTCTAGCTGAATACATGTATGCTCTGGAAAGGCTGAGTTGACCAGTTACTTATTTTTTTTTTTTTTTTTTACCAGTGGATCTCCAGAGGTTCTTTCCAACCGCAACTTTTCTTTGATCCCACCTAGACGTGCTACAAAAAAAATATGGATTTTTTTTTTCCCCCAGAAAAGATCATTTAGTGCATGGTATGCATCCTATGTGTTGTGTCTTAATTGATTTATTTTTCAAAGTTCTTATAAATTTTGGAAATACTGAGCAAGGTGGTTGAATAACTTTTTTGTTTAAACAAGGTCAAAAGTACTTACTAAGCACAGTAAAGCATGGAAATGTTGTAGAAAAAAAACACGACGACAGAAGAATACAGACAATTCTGGTTTGCAGTAGGCATACTTGACTTCAGCAAGGCTTTTGACACCGTCTCCCACAGCATTCTCCTCAAGAAACTGGCTGCTCTTGGCTTGGACTGGCTCACGCTTCGTTGGGTTAGAAACTGGCTGGATAGCCGGGCCCAAAGAGTTGTGGTGAATGGAGCCAAGTCCAGTTGGAGGCCAGTCACTAGTGGCGTCCCCCAGGGCTCGGTGCTGGGGCCGGTCCTCTTTAACATCTTCATCGATGATCTGGATGACGGCATTGAGTGCACCCTCAGTAAGTTTGCAGATGACACCAAGCTAGGTGCGTGTGTCGATCTGCTCGAGGGTAGGAAGGCTCTGCAGGAGGATCTGGATAGGCTGCACCGATGGGCTGAGGTCAACTGTATGAAGTTCAACAAGGCCAAGTGCCGGGTCCTGCACCTGGGGCGCAATAACCCCAAGCAGAACTACAGGCTGGGAGAGGAATGGTTGGAGAGCTGCCAGGCAGAGAAGGACCTGGGAGTGATGGTGGACAGTCGGCTGAATATGAGCCAGCAGTGTGCTCTGGTGGCCAAGAAGGCCAACGGCATCCTGGCTTGTATCAGAAACACTGTGACCAGCAGGGCTAGGGAGGTGATCGTCCCCCTGTACTCGGCTCTGGTGAGGCCGCACCTCGAGTCCTGTGTTCAGTTTTGGGCCCCTCGCTACAAGAAGGACATCGAGGTGCTTGAGCGGGTCCAAAGAAGGGCGACGAAGCTGGTGAGGGGCCTGGAGAGCAAGTCCTACGAGGAGCGGCTGAAGGAGCTGGGCTTGTTCAGCCTAGAGAAGAGGAGGCTCAGGGGTGACCTTATTGCTCTGTATAAGTACATTAAAGGAGGCTGTAGCGAGGTGGGGGTTGGCCTGTTCTCCCATGTGCCTGGTGACAGGACGAGGGGGAATGGGCTAAAGTTACGCCAGGGGAGTTTTAGGTTAGATGTTAGGAAGAATTTCTTTACTGAAAGGGTTGTGAGGCATTGGAACGGGCTGCCCAGGGAGGTGGTGGAGTCACCATCCCTGGAAGTCTTCAAAAGACGTTTAGATGTAGAGCTTAGGGATATGGTTTAGTGGGGACTGTTAGTTTTAGGTCAGAGGTTGGACTCGATGATCTTGAGGTCTCTTCCAACCTAGAAAATTCTGTGATTCTGTGATAGATACTTAATTTTAAGAAAATTTAAGAAAGGAGCACAGACAAAAAGAACATTACCTCCCCAATACACAAGTGTTTCTGTATGTTCACATCTGTGGAACACAGTTTTTGCTTTATGGACAGTAAAAAGAGGTGTGTCCCAGGGGTCAGTACTGGATCTGGCCCTGTTCAACACCTTGCCTACTGGCTGCCAGTAAAGGAGAGCTCTCGTTACCCTGGCCCATCAATGAAGCCTCGGAGCAGGCAGCAGGCAGACATCAGGCCTCGTGTTCCCTGTGACCAAACCAAGCCCTCTTCCATTTCTGCTATCAACTGGCAGTAGCAGGAGAAAACAAAACCCGAGGTTGTGTCTGAAATCTGAAAGCTATTTCATGACTAAGTATACTTTGACGGACAGTGCCTTTCATTTCTCGTTGGCTGAGTTCAATTCAAACATATTTTTGTGCTTGAGCAATGAATGGCCATTCCTCTGAGTCGAAGGCAAATTTGCCTATCCAATTCAAACATGAAAAAAGTTATTTCTTTTTATCAGCAATATGCAATAACACCCTTGTCCCCCAAAACAGACATGAAAAGCCAAGTACTTGTACCTGCAGTACAAGTCACACAATAAAAGATATACTTTTCCCATACTTAAAAACTGCTCAGATTTTTCCTGTATAGTTTTTTTTCCTCTCCCAACAGCTGTAATTCTATCAGTTAGCACTGATACTTATCAGCTGCCTATGACATAAAGGGAAAAAAAGATGAAAGAAAAAAACAAAGCATATTTGGTGTTAGCTCGCCTTAGATCAAAAAGATCCAAAGTAGCTTTCAATAGCATATCTGTGTTTAAACAGCAGTATCTTCAACAGGTACAAAGTATAAACAGACGTAAAAATGTAGGAATGCATCATTAACAGGTAGAGCTCTCTAAACGTCCTAAGTATTATGTCTGATGGTACATAAAAGCTGTCCTTTTATCTTCATTTGATTCTCCTCCAAAAACTGCAATAATTAAGTAATATTTAAGTTGATAAAAACACAGTTAGTAAATTCACTGTAATAACTGAGGCTTATTGCATACCCTGCAATTCCTTAAGTTCAGCAGGATGCTTTCAGAAGGCTGGCATGGATACTTTGTGCTATATGCAGACAAATACTTGGCATATTTATAAAAATAAAAAAAATTAAAAAAAAAAAATGTATTCGTCTTACCTAAGATGACAATTTTAAGTTTACAAAATCACACAACACTATAGAGTATTTCAGCAGAAACATGTACCTTTCTCAAGGTCAATTGCAATAGTCAGTATGGCTAGTAGCCTGTGTGTGATAATGCATCTTCCACCAACTGAATGCGGAATTCACTTTTTTTTTTTTTTAATAAAGAAATTGGTTACACTGGAAGTTAACAGACAAAAAAACAAGTTCAGTTCTGCCATTTCTTCCAGCAAACAGTATTTAAATAATCCTGAAACTAAGACACTACCAAAAATAATAATAATAATGGAATTCCATGGACAATATAATGAAATTAAGAAAATAAACTGTCTTCAACAACATATATTTGGTTCCTGATACTGTGCACTGTGCCCAGCTCAGCTCTTACCACCAGGTAGCTGCTCTGAGCAGTGCTAAAAGGGACTGAGATCAGTTAGTCTTGCACAAGGATGCCAACAAAACATTGACAATCCCTACCTCCAGCCATCCCAGACTTACAAGACGAAATGCTCCATCCTGGATTTATAAGATGCATATCAGTAGTCTCTGAGAGATATTCACATGGAGGATTTTAACAGCATTCAAACAAGAGCTTCAAAATTCAAAATCTCTCCGAAACTTTCATGAGTGTTTCACAGTACCACACATGTTGCATTTATACTTAACACCATTTATAAAACCAGATCAAAAACATTTCTAAAGGAAACCAACTTCTATAAAATGGATTTTACAAGAAATTCATTCTTGCAAACCTACACATGTAATGTACAAAAAAATCTTGCTGAAGAACAAATTGGGCTTAACAGACTCGTTTTTATTATATTTTTAAAACCACTATTGGATACATGAGTAGTTTCTGTTCGTAGGCTGATATTCTTCTATGCACTATAAAATAAACACAAAACTGCTGCAGAAGAAACTTCATTTGTGTTAAGACTAAATTCCATAACCACCCCTCTGCTTTCTGTTGGGTAGTTTTAACAGCCTCAGAAATTCTTAATGATTTCTCTCACAATATTCTTTATCACATACGAGCTACCAATTTATCTTCTGTACTGATGGAAATCCAGCACACAGCAGTCCTCATAACATTGATAACATTGCTAGGTATCTATGCTACTGAGTTTAACATATATTTTTTTTTTCAAATTTAGTTGGGAAATATTAAAAAATCAATTCACAAATCCCTATGTTTTCCAAAATTGGCACACCAAAATATTGATTTGCTTTGTATAGACTTGTACAATCACCTTAATCAAACAAAATCAAGCTAGAAACTACAGCCTTAAAAATACTTATAGGCTGCAGAAATTAGGACGGATGCATGGCATCACATCATCTCCTCGGATTAGTATGGATGTTTGAGTCAAAAAAAGAACTGAACAGTTCTGAGATGTGACAGGTGCCAGAGATACTGCCGAGCTACCAAATTTTACCTAATATACTTCCCAGCAATGAAACAGAGTTACAAAAACCTTCCTTCATTACCACCTTTCCATCAAAAGCTCCTGGAAACATTCAGAATAAAAAGATCATAAACACAAGAAATGAATAAATAGCAACTGCAACCTACAGAAAAAAAAAAAAAAAAAAAAAAGTATATGAGCTTCAAGATGCTACTCCGTACTTGAAGATACTACTTTTCAAAATATTTCAGCAGTAATTCAGAAAATATTATAATAGTTCAGTTTCAGATCAACAATTTTTTTCTCATCTTCTCATTCTGTGAGATGCATGAGTGACAATGAGCATAATAAATATACCAGGTAGATCACAAGATCACATGAAAAAAAAATAACCAATTGCAGGCTACCCTCTATTTAAATATATATGTATATCTCTCCATAACATTCTATAATCATTTTTAAAGTTTTTTTTTGTTTTGTTTTTATGAACGATTACAGACTGCTTCACATAGATGATCTGCAGAAATGCAGCCGCTACAGCTATGGTACAATGGCTTTTTATGGAACTGGGCACTGCCCAATTCCATAAAAACGTAGAAATAGTGGTTTAGTAGACATAAAGCCCTTCTTATTAAGATCGAAATAGCCAAACACAGTAGGCGTCTTGCAAAACTCTGTCCTAAACTCCAGAATGTGAAAATTCCTCTCTTGGGAATTTTCAAGATTTAGACATAAGAACAAAGAAATACTTTTTGATTAAAGTAAAAAAAAATCCCACTAAAATTAACCCAATGAAAAAAAATACTCAGAGCAGATTTGAGAACACCAAAAACTTTAAATAACGCTGCAGAAAAGGTGCCGATCCACACCTTTTAAATACTTGTGAATATGAACTTTAACCATTAAAAACTTGAAGAAAATAAAACCAAGATTTCAAAGTGGGTTTTCAGAGGGCCTTAGGGTCAATATTGAGTTTTTATGGGGCCACCAAGTTCTGCCTTTGCGTGCATGTGTGTGGCATGAAGGAGGGTAATAGAGAGAGCAATCTGTGGAACTAAATAGATTTAAGATATCTTTAAATACTTATTTATGATCTCCAACTTCTAAGAAGTTGGGATTGTTGATACAGACGGGAGAAAAATGCTGGCTTCTGAGATGGAGTGGGATGGAGCAACGATCAAAAGCTCTTCAGGATAAATATAAATATTTAATACCGCCTTCCTTAAATTAGCAATGACTACCACCATAAACTTTCTGAAAGTCTTAGGGCAACAGTTAATCCAAAAAGTTTCATCTATGAATCCAGAAAATCAAAAGGAAAAATATTCACGTCGACTAGAAGTACCTCACTGGGACAAGATGTAAAGATACAGCGGCTTTAAAGGGAAAAGCATTCTCCTGCTCAGCCTAGCGGTCTTAAAAGTTCAAAGGTTAAAAAGTATTTCTGAGACCAAACTGTCAAATACAAATCTCAGTAGTTTATACTTTCCTTTACACAAAGGATGATCTTTTTTTCTCACTAGATTGTGCATTCAAAGTGATCACATGGACCAATAGTCTAAAATTAGTGATCTACCTCTCACTCCCTCGCTGTTGGTCCAAAGGTACAGCTACAAGGAGCGCAACCTTTCTGATGCTGGTTATGGGAAGGGACTTAGATGCTCTTTGCTTCATGCTGTTAGGAACTCTCTGTGAACTTCTACCTTCCGGGTTTTCCTCCTTCCCTCATGCTTTTGCATAACAAGTACGCTGCAACGTTAGTGGTCAACAGCTGCCACCCAAGGGCTTTGCCATTAATTAACCCGAACCTCACGTAATGTTGTGGTAAGTAAATCGTGTACCCTTTTCATTGTGAGTTAAATGTCTTCAAAAGACCGCCAAATTGCAAAACTATAATGAAAAATAAAAAACACTTCCAACAACCATGCTTCTAGTTTGGAAGACAAAAGACTGTGTGGAGACTTTGCTGCAGCTGCTGGTGGAAAAGAGCCTGGTTTGTCCCCAGGAGATGCCGGTGCTGTTGGGTTCACTGCTGCTGAGGGACAAGGGCAGGACAAGAGGGAATGGCCTCAGGTTGTGCCAGGGGAGGTTCAGGTTGGAAATGAGGAGACATTTCTGCTCAGAAAGAGCAGTGAGGCATTGGGATGGGTTGCCTGGAGAGGTGGTGGAGTCACCATCCCTGGGGGTGTTCAAGGAGACGTTGGACGTGGTGCTTAGGGACATGGTTTAGTGGGTAACACTGGTGGTAGGGGGATGGTCGGACCAGATGATCTTGGAGGTCTCTTCCAACCTTTATGATTCTGTGATTCTGGGGTCCCTTGCTGGATGCCAGCAAAGCACCAGCACAGGCACCACACAGCATGGAAGATGCTGGGCTCATGGGTACAAGGCAGGGCATCAACTGCTCTACTGGCTGGGATATTTTCACTCCTTGAGGACAGTCAAAATAGGATGCCCCTTGCATTCTGCTCCTGACAAGCAGAGCACAAGCAGAAGAAAAATACTGCCTCTGGATCCTGCTTTTTCTGATTCAGTTAGAAACTGGACATATCAGAAAAGAAAATGTGATGAAATACTTTCCAGAAAGTTCTGTATTAAGTGTTCAAGCAAAAAAAAATCTATTAATTAAAAAAAAAAAAAGTAAGGACAAGTCTTGTACAGGTGTCAGCAGAGCAGCAGATAACAGCTTCAAGTGCAAACCTCAGAACTTGGCCCTGAAGGAGCCCTATGCTCCCAGAGAAGCTGCTGAAGTATAGTGCAAGAGCACTAATCCCTCAGGAACACGGAAGCAAGGTGTTTCCCAGAAATCAAGCAGCAGCTGTCTGGCAGATAGAGTAAATAGACTGTTCCTAAGACACATTGGATAAAAATGGATTTGCTGAAAAAGATGAGTATGGAAGGGAACCAGGCCATTTCTAAGTGTACAAACTCCCAAATACATTCATCATGCATAGTATGCAGTATGTATGAAGTATGGAGTATGAAGTATGCAGGTGTACAAATCAGAAGTGAGAAAGTGACGGCATGAAGAAGTAACTTTCTCCCTCTCTTACCTCTTTTACTTCTAAAATATAATTCTTAAGTCTCAGTGGCATTTATTTTCTCTTCCATTCCTATATGCACTTCTCATTCAGTGGATCCTTTCTTCCTAATACCCCATTTATTCACCTGAAATATTATTTGAGATTTCTCAGAGCAACTGCTAACAGAAATGTTGAGTATTAATTAGATGCCACCACTAGGAGATACCACCCCTGATGTTTCCTCGGTAGTATTCATGGGCCACTTGCTCAGCAGGCATAGAGTCCCTGGCAAATGCACTAAAGGACAGGTGGGCAACTCTGAAACTTAAAATGGCGAATGGATAGAAATTTGCCTTTTATTTTTATTTTTTTTTCAAAATATTGGAAATACAGTAGTACATACAAGAAAACTAATGCTGAAAACAGAAAGAATCACTGCTGGTGTGGAACAATGCAATATGTTTTGTAGTAGCCAGGTAGGTTCTTGAATGGCATTAAGTAAATACAGTTCAGGGTGCAATGAATGAACTGGCTGACAAGCCTGACTTACCTCCTTGAAAGCATCAACAATAAAATTCTTGAAGGAATGCTGGGTTTTTAGAAAATTAATAACACCACTTTTCTGGCATGTTGCTCAAACGTTTTCTTCAAGAAAAGAAAAGCATGCCTTTTGCATGAGGCAAACAACAGAATGCATATTCTGAAATCAAAAGCCCTTCTGTTTATAGTATTTCTTACCATAGTATTTCCAGCACCTACCCACTGGGTCATGCTTTGGGGAAGAAGGCAAACCATAGTTACCTAGCTGTTACCAAGGGAAAAGTCAACTAACTTTGTCAATTAATATTTACTCAAAGAAGAAAGTTACGTAAGTATATATTTACCTTTCTATTTTTCCTTGAAAAAGTGAAGAACTTGTACAAGCTTAATTGAAAGACCATTCTCAGTGAAGCATTTGTGGATGAAATTTGTCTGCTACCATTAATTGCCTCCACTGTTCTTCAAGGTGGTGAACATCAACTTAGATCAAAATAGATCTCAGCAAATTTGTAGAGTTTGTCTTCAGCAAAACATTAAGTTGCAACTCAAGTACTGCTCCAAATTGATTCCACTACACTGACAAATAGTTCTCTTTCCAGTCTGATGCTACTTAGCTATCAAATATGTTTCAGGGGACATGCTGCTTATCCCTCAAGATGAAGATGATTATCTCCTGTTCAAAACTCTTCAGAAAATTTCTTCTATCTACAAAGCCATTGTTTCCAAATATTAAGGTCTTTCCAGATTGTTCTACAACTTGCTCATGCATTCAGACTCAAGATCAGCATTGGGCTACACCTTTAACAAATTTACCTTAATTTTCTATGAAAATAAGACCATACACAGGTTTATATTGCCATATTGTCTATCTGCCCACAATCTCATTAATGTTTTACTAAAGAGGTAAAAGACCCAAACAAAGTTAAGTCCCTGTACAATTCAGTTTAAAACCAAAAATCAACAGCTAGGAAAAAAAAAAAAAAAGAGAGAGAGAGAGATCCAAGAGATCTCTCAGAGTAACAGAACTCTGAGAACTAAGGCAGGCATTGCGCTATTTATTTTCATGTTTTGGGTCACCTGCCCAAACTCCAACAGACAAATGTCACAAGCCTATCTGTCTATATATATATATACACTAAATGCTAAGTGTCAGCAGAGAAAAGACAAGCAACTCAAGTGATTCACTTAATCCTAAAATAAGCTCTATGACCTTGCAGAGATGTCAGATCAGACAGCAAAACGCAGAGGCATGGACTGACAGACTCTTGTCCACTGGCACATCCCAAGGAACCGAAACAAGACAGGGAGACTCCTCAAGAGCACTGGAAAGAAAGGCTTCACTCTCTCTGGAGCTGTTAATCCCAAGGGACACTGTGTTCAAGCAGGACAACATGCAAGGCAGCACGACAGCACCAGCAGCAGGGCACAGCTTCCAGTACTGGCTGCAGCCATAGGGCTGCCCCAGGCATCCACCAGTTGGGACTCAGTGCTGGCTAAAGCTAAAACCAAAGACACAGGAACCAAAACACAGATAAAGGAACACATTCCTGATCTTCTGGCTCCTCCTAAGAGCTGAATTGAACCCCAAAGGTTCAAAGGTTCAAGAGGAGACTTTTGGAGCTACACATCTCAAGGAACAAACAGGAAGACATAAAGCTGTAATGAACACAGTAATTTTAACTGAGGTAGCACAGATCCTAAATTTCTTCCTGGTACCTGCAGTACAATCCATCCAAGACTTTTCTTTAAAGGGGTAGCAAACAAAGATCTTCCTGATTCCTGTGAGTCAAAAGAAAATGCACCTATTGATTTATTGAAGGTTAGAGGGGTTCCTACACTTGGACCTTTCTTTGTGAAGCAGAAGAGAAAAAACTCTCCCTGTGCAAAGCACCAGTAGAATAGCTTTAAGGTTAAAGGCATAAAACAATTAGCAACAAGATACCACAGAAAGAAGAAAAATAAAATAAAAGATGAGCTCTGATAAAAAGCCAATCAAATATTTAACAACTGTGATCATAAACATTTGCAAAGTTACTTCATTATTTCTCTTTAAAATGAAAAGTTCTTGCCTAAACCCATTTTTAAACAAATCTCAGGAAAATTGACATTGATTGCTACAATGCTGAATCCTAAAGTTGTCAGGCTAACCAACAAAGCTTTGTATTTTGTTTGTACAAGAGTTCACTTGCCTAGATCCATCATTTTTAGCTCATCTTACTTTTAGACAGTAGCAGGGTGCTTCACAGACCCACACAACTGTGTTCTGGTCCACACCACAAACCCAAGGTGTTTGGAAGAGAAACAGGGCCAGCAGCGCTCACACACAGTAGCTACTTACAAAGCCAGGAATGATCCAAACTAGAAAACAAATGACAAATGATTTCTTTGTGAAATATACAGGAATCTCAAAAATCAGACAACAAGGAAAAAAAAAAAAAAGAAAAAAAAAGCTGAGCTCAGAAAATAAAGAAGGAGATGATGCCTTAAGATTATGTTTCTTGGGAAGGATCAGGAGTAAGCAAACTTTCCCATAGCAAGGAGAAGGAAGCCATCTGTAACTCTTACAGAAACTTATTTTACTCTCCTTGTATTTGCTTCTTTACAAGAACACTTTCTTACTCCAAGGGGCCATCACAAAAGGTCTTCTCTCTACAAGCTTGCCTTACACCTGTTTTTGCTCTGACCTTCCAGTGACATCAGTTATTACATGCCTTTACACAAAAATGTGAGCTATGACATGCTCATGATCAGAATGCATCCTCTCACTTTTACAATAATTTACTCTATGCCAGACACTATCTGAGGTTTAGTTTCTGGCCACCAAGAAATGCATTCGTTCACATGAACAAAAAATAAAGATCTGTTGACCTTCTCGAGCAATCAGAAAAATGAAAACATTTTCTTTTCCTGAAAGAAACTTTGATGTTGTTATCAAAGCAGGTGGCCAGACTAACTCACCGTATTACTGAATGACGCTGTGATCAAAACTGTAAGTTTTATGGAAATTTACAAGAGCTGAGCACATACTTGACAGTGAATTTCATGAATACTTTAGTCACACACACTTTTTGTGTTCCATTGCTGGGCCCTGGCTTAAAGTATGGGAGGTTCCCTCTAAAAGAAATATTACTCAGATTTAGCTACATAACATGTATCCAGAGAATGTAAACAAAGTTCCTTTTATTGTAACCACAATTTGATTCCATTAAACCCAAAAGCTGTATGCATGGGCATACATAAGAGTAATTTAGTTTGCCTTTGGAACTCCTGTACTACCTTCATCACAAGGACCTCTCATCCTGTTGTGCTTCTGAGATAAACAACCTAATTAACCAGATAGCTGTTAAGGTAAGATTTTGGAGGACTATACAACTGAGACCTCCTCATCACATTCTGGTCCTTTTCTGGTGAAAAACAAAGCAACCTTGGCTGTTCTCAGAGTTCCCTTCACCTTTACTTTACCTTCTCCTCTTTACATCTCATTCTCCTCTGTTACATCTCATTCAACTCTTCCCACCCGTCTAGCTTTCCTTTCTGTTCTTCAGTTCTTGCCTTCAACTCCAGTCCTGGATCATCTCTCTCAGCTTGCTTCATCTACACAAGTCTACAAACCTCAGCCAGAGATTATGAGCTGAAAAAAAGGATAATCTTAAAGAGCTGGGATGGACTCACCCCTGCCAGCAGCCCAGCACCCGCACAGCCTCTCATCCACTCACCCTCCCCTGACCCCCAGCCAGTTCCAGCACAAAAAAAGAAGTCATCTTGATTACCTGAAGAGCAGGAGTCCACTCAAACAAAACAAAACTTGATACAGGTCCCAAAGGAATGTTACATATTTCAGGAAAAAAAATAAATAAATCACACCATACTTGCAGAACTGGACAATCTGCTCAAAGACAACGCTTAGAAGAATTTAAGATTTAGAGCAGACAGTCAATTTAGTAGGAATACCCAGTACAATAGTGAGCCCAAAATGTTTGATGAGATCACCAGATGTAACAGTGGAAAGTTATTCCACCTCTCTATGCCTCATTTATGATACTGATCTTAAAATCGTGTGCCCAGTCACAGGATCCAATTTTAAAACAAGAGAAGAGAAGCAAGCTATTGACTAGAAGATATATTTATAGCAAAAGACAGAGGAAATCCAACTTGTCTCGCTTAGCAAAAAAAAAATAAAAAATAAAGGGAGAGACCAGGAGGTGACTCAATATCCTAAGAAAGGTATCTTTCCTGAAGAAAGATGCACAAGAGATTGGGGTAAGCCAAAGTGGTTGGAAATCAACACCAGACACACTCAAATACAGCTGCTGTTTAATTAAGGGATTAATTAGTTAAACAGAACACAAGAGATGTGGTAGATTCACTAGCTTTTCATATTTTAAATCAAGTCTGGATTCCACTGTGGAAGAAAAGTTTGACTGAGCTAGAGTGCAAAGAAGGCTGAGAGATGCACGGATTAATTAGAAGACATTTGGAATGAATGCAACACTGAGGCTCAAGGAAGTGAAATATGGCACCGCTTGGGGAAATCAAGCTGTAGAGAGGAAATAAGCAAGAGGAAATATGTATTGGGTTACCCAGAACACGTAAAGGAGACGGAGAGGAAGCACCTCATAAATACGGCAACTGAATGAAAAGGTGATGGTAGGGTCTGCTTTCTGTGGAAAAATAAAAAGGACAATGCAGAGTGACAACGGAGAGAAGGAGGACAACTCAACATAAGCAAAAAGAACTGCTGTCGTGTAATGGTACTCTTTGGCTGTGGCCATCGCATTGGAAAGACAAAGCATTTGAAAACTGAAAATAGACTGCTTGGAGATTAGAAAAAGTAGCCATCAACCTAGTAATATCTCTATTATTACGTTAGGTATTTGATAATTTTGTTGTATATAATAGTTAATCTCAAGGAATAGTAATTTTTATTAATTTGTTTTTCTTTAAAAAAAATAAGGTTAAAGCAAAGCCTTTTCATATACACCTAAGTAAACTGTTTGCTTAATTTCAGTGTCAAGCAAATCAGGAAGCAAATTCAGCCAGAAACCATGTTAACAATTAATAAATAAACAAAGTTCTGAAGATTCCTGCTAAATTTATCAGCAACTAGATCAGGCCCAAATTACATCTAGCAAATATTAAATCTACCGATTTAAATTAAACAATATGAAAAACAAACAAACAAACAAACCAAGCAACAGAATTTATTCTTCAAAAAGTTATTACTTATAGAGCTGTTACCATCTTTAAATCCTTCTCGTTTTTCAAATATTTGTGCCCGTCTTTAGAAACTTCGATGAATTTGGACTCATATGTGAAAGCGCAGTCATTTCCAATTTGCAATGAAAACAGTGCCAGATCTCTGCACCTATGAAAGTCTTACTGCACTTCTGTAGATGCCCAAATACTGATTTATCTACTATTCAACTTCAGGCACCCACAACTGAAGAACACGGCTTTCATTTATAATTCTATTATTAGATATTAATTTCTATTGCTTTGATACTTTGATTGTAGTTATTACTTCAGGATCTCTCCTACACTATGCTATCTTAGGATAATCACCGGTTTAAATGTCAGTGGACCAAACTGTTTTCATTCATTCCAATATTTCTTTCACATGTAAATACTTTTTAAATTAAATCATTCCCCCTAAACTGACATCACAGATTTAACAGTTACTTCCTGATTAGAGAGGAGAGGAAGATGAATACCCCAGACTTTTTAGATATGTATGAGAAGATTTTCAAACTATACCTCTTGAACCCCAAAATCCCAACAGTTAAATAATTATAAACCAGATAGGTCTTTACACAGAAGTTTTATCATATAATTACGATGCTGATCATTTAGAACTATCCAAAACGTCTCCAGCATTTTTAAACAGCTAAGCAAAGTTATTTTTAAAATCAAACATATGTGCTTTTTTCTGTTTATGTCTTCGGAAAGAACATTCTGTATAATGAAAAACACGACCAAATTTTTCACAGTACATCACTATAAAACCCTATAATTGACTTTTTGGGTTGGTTTACTCTATATCTATTTTTGTCCATGTAGAAAACAGCAATGATGTGGCGAAAAGACCAAAATGTAGGTCCCATTGCAGGATAAGGCTCCATCCTGATTAGTGAAGAAGTATCATGTTTTCCCTGGGAAACATGCCCATTTTGTAAAAGGGAATTCAGTCCACATGAACCTCCTCTTTAGAGGAAAAAAAATAAAAATAAAAAAAAAAATCTGCCCTTTTAAGCAGCAGAGTCTAGTGATTGCTCTCAGCTTTGGCTAAGAATGACTGAAGAGAGCCCTTCCACCAAACAGAAGGCAAGTCTGCTGATAAAGTTCATTAACTGTCTCAATATAGATTTTCAACAAATACTCTGTAGGGGTTAGAAGCAAAACCCACTTGTATTATTACTTCTTTTAGTTCTACCTGAAAGGACAAAATGTTTAACATCACCTGTTTTCTTCTTTCCCAGAAGAAGTAAAATTTCTACATTTGTAATTCACTGTTTCAATTGATACCGCGATGACTATGCATGTAACTTGATGTATATGAAATTCAATTTTAAACGGGAAGTCAGAAAAAAAAAAACCTACACTAAAAAAAAAAGGCATTTTGTTTAAGTTTATCCACACAATTGACCTAGAATATGTATTTTATTTTCCATTCTATTCTCTTTCCTCCTTAAATGGACAACAAGCTATATTAGCACAGATTACCTACATGCTTCAATCACAGGGTAATAAAAAACTGTGTAGACACATTTTCAAAGAGTTCACATGCCAAAGGAAAAGAAAAAGAAACCTACTTCCTTCAGAGTTAATTAAAATAAACCATGTGGCATTAAAATTAGACTTAGCAGTTTGAAGAATATACTGTTATCTTGCAAATTGTTTAACAGGAAGACATGCCATAATTGCCCTGAAGTAAATCTTCGCAACAGAGAAATTGAAGATGACATCTAAATCACAAGCCTGGGAAATAGGGAATACATTGTCAACAGTCAAAAACAGGGGAGAGGTTTAAGGGGAAAGGTAGGGTTGTTGGTTTTTGTTTTTTGTTTTTAACTAAGAGGTAAAGTTAAGCTCACGCTTCTTATCCCAAGCAGAACGTGTTCTAATTAAAATATTTGTTGTCACTACCATTAACATCCTCCCCAGATTTCAAAGAATGTAGGGTGTGATACCAAAATCATAAATTCCAGTAAGACAGATTAAAGTAATGGAAATCAGGTCTAGTTTCTCCATTGTGGAAACGGTAATACCTACAGTACATTATCCTACCAAAGCCAAGCCTCACTGAATCATTTCCACAAGCCAAGATGTTGATTTAAAAAAATGTTTGCAGGATCTGTTTCAAAGATGAAATACGATGAATGCAAAAGAGACCTTAGCATTGACAGACAGGATTTTTTCTGTGTGTGTCTTTGTTTTTCTTAATTGCTGAAGGAAGGAAAAAAAATAAAATATGAAGTGTGCAAAGAAAAAATCAAAAATTCTTAGCTATGCTGATTTGAGATGTTTTAGTAACACAAACATCACACAGAACTGTAATAGAAGAATACAGTTAATTTGAACTGAAATATAAGAAAGTGGATGTATGCTAAGGAAAAAAATATATACATGTATATCTGAGAATTAGGTCCAGCTACACAACTTAGAAGAGAAGCCTTAATGTCAGCAATACCACTATTTCTTACCATACATATGTGGCACTTCTCAGACCTATCCCAGTGACGCAGTGTGCAGAACGTCCCGCAACACGCCTCTGTAACACAGCTTCTCACAGGAGCACCCAAGCACCTGACTGCACCTTAGCTTCCCAGCATGTTAAGAGTAGGGAACAAATCCACAAGACAAACATTTACATCCATGTCAACCCTGCACTGATTTGGCTGATTTTAGGACAAATATTCTAAAGTTAATCTCTTATTGTAATTGCTTACTTCTCTCTGCTGGCTATAGAAAAAAAAAAATAAAAAAAGGATTATGCTATTTCTGATGTGTACCTTCACAATGCAGACCTGAAATGAAATGAATTCCTCTTGCAGCAACTATTTAGCCATAAATGAACAGGAAGAGAACACCAGATAAGAAAACAAGATCTACTCCGAGTTGCAATAAAAGTCTCTGTCACCACTGAGAGGTTCCCCACCAGAAGGGACATGCATATAAGTGTGACCCATCCTGTCCAGAGGATGCTGTAATGAAAACTAGCAAAGTTCAGATGCATCCTTTCCTCAAAACTGAAGGCAGGGAAAGCAGCCCTCACCAACAGACCTAAAAGTTATTGGAAATAAAAGTGTTCCCCTGAAACTGCAGCTCCAGGGGTTTATAGTGTTGAGGGTAACAGAAGAGGAGAAATACATTAAAACTATTCCATTCATCCCAAGATTGAGCTCAGCCCTGCTCTTACACAGATGTTCCTGCTGGAATTCAGAACAAAACCTGTTGACCTGTGGATAATTTTAATTACTGGAAACAGCATAGGTCTTTAAGGCAAATCTTTAATTTGGCAATAACCAATCTGAAACATCTGAGAGAATATATCTGTGTGGTGAGTAAAATACCGAATCATGACGTCAACATGAGACTTAAGTGGCACAGGCCAACAGGAGAGGGGTTACAGAACTATCCCCTTTGTCAGCACAGAATCTTTTGACAGTGTCACCAGAACCATGAGAAACAGTATCATCACACATCACCTGCATGCGATGGCCCTGACAGAAAGCAGAAAGCCATCGTGGAGCCTCTTCAGTTCCCATGAATGTACATGTTCATTTCCTGCTTCTCAAGGATGTACCCCGTATCTCTTGGATTATCCACTGGTTGAACAAAATAAACTTTGCACAGAAACGTACTGACATTGCATAACTCATTTACAGCTGATGTTGTTGAAGACAAACTAGGAAAATAAAAGATGGGAGACTAAAATGTCCACTCACTTTCATTACAAGTGTAATATCTACCAATAATAAGTAAAGTTGCTATTTGAAAAGGAAAGATGAACCTACCAGCCTCAGAAAATCCCTTTCCAGCACTGCTTCTCAAGTACGGAAACAAGGCTCATGCACTTATGACTCTGCCCTGCCATTGTTCATAATTCTGTCAAATTCTGCTGAAAAGGGCCAATGGGCAAAGGGTGTAGAAGTTTTATAAAAATAAAAAAAAGACTGGGTAAAGTCTTTTTGTCAGCTGTGATCCAATTCCCTTGCCAGATCAAAGCAGAAAAGAAGTGAGCAAGAACTTTGGACAAGACAGAAGAAGGACTCAAATACCCAGAAAAATAAGTTCATTGAATAATTTGTTCAATGGTCTTATAACTGCATGCCTACATGGTCAACAAATCTGTTAGCATTCAAACAAGTCATGGACCCTTAAAAGCTGGTATTCAAACTTGTTTTGAAAGAAATACAAACCCTATGATCTGAGGTTAAAAATTCTATCTAAATATTAAGGATTTCAGTGAGAACCTATTTGGAAAACTGATTGTCCCATGTATCTACTGCAATGTTTTGTTCATCTTTCTTTAAAACATGTGGTGATGGCCATAATACAAACACAATATCAAAAGTTAAAGCTGAATTAAAAGAATTCCTCAATTCCTGTTATGTATATCTTACAAAATATGCGGGTATTTCAAGGAACTCCAATCAGTGATGGTTGGGCATTTTGTTTTATTTTTGGTTTGATTTGGTTTTCCTCCATATGATCAGGCTATTGCACAGCTGTCCTCTTTCACAGTCCTTATACTGTTTTTCCCCCAAAGTAATGAATTCTGGGCCATGTGAGACAAAATACTGAAATACATGAACAAGAGATATGATATTAGTTTTTTATAACAATAAATAAATTCCTGCTTATAAAGCATTTTTCCACATTTTAACAAAGTTATTTCTATGCTACTACTGGAAAAAATATATATACACAAACTTATATTTTATATGTATTTGAAACAACTAATGATGCAATGATGCCATGAATTATTCTAACTTGCTTTGCTTAACCCATATTCCAGACTTTTAGCATGTACATCTGGCTACAGTGTTACCAGTTTTCTGTGCTTTCAAAAGATGCACACTGCTACAACAATTAAACTAATAGCAAATGTACCTGGCATCTGACAAAATCAAAATTAATTTGTTATTTAACAGAGAAATGTGTTGGTTTTGTTTTGTTTTCTTTTCTTTTTATTAGTCTTACACATTATCAGTAACATCAGCTGCTTGAATCAAGTCTGCATTGAGAGGAATGTTATTTTCATTTAAAAAAAAAAAAAAAAAGAGTAGTTTCACCTCAAATGTCTATTGCACGCTGATCCTGAGCAGCCACATCATAATGCCAGTCTGCTTTTGCTGAATATCTACAGATAAGCATATACGCACAATACCCAAAAGTTGTCATAAACCTAAAATTTCATCCCAGTAAAGGCATTTCTCATTGCATAAAAAGATGTTAGAGAACTGCTCACCTGAATTTTCAGTGTCACTTGGAAAAAAAAAAAAAACATCAGATCAGTGTAAAACACTTATTTTGGGGGTGGAGAGTAGCAGGAGAAAGAGAAATCCACAATTAAGCATCTAAGGATGCCATACTACAGACAATCCATTTTACATTCATGAAATAGGAAAAGCAACTCAATTACGTTGTTAACGTACAGATACATGCATAGGCTTTCAATTATCACATGGCAAGGCAAAAACCAACAGCCGGGCCAAAATCTGCTACCTCACAAAACTCTTTAATAGATGAGAAAGGGGAAAGGGAAGTTAGAAATTTTTACCTTCTACCTCTGGAAATAATCAGTATGCAGGGAAAACAGGGCTGAGTTTTATGCAGCCATTAAAGAACCACATACAATATGTGTGGTCCTCCTGTAATCCAAAAAAATGGTATCAACGCTTTTGAATAGAGTTCTGAAAATACTTCGGATGTGATTAGATACATTTGCACCAATCAATCTTTCCAAAGGAAGTCCTGATTTACTAGTCTACTGTGTTGAAATGTTTGAAAAAGAAAACATTAAGTGCTTGAATATAATCATCATAAATCTGTGACAATATAAGGATAAATCAGTCCAGATGGCAGTGTGATAACATTTTGTGTTTCTAATCTATAAAGAGATGTATAAAGTTCACCCTCAGGCATACATAAAAGCATGGTTGAAATTTAAGATGATAACTGCTGGATTGAAAACTGGAATTAAAAATAAAATAAAATCTCAAGTAAGTGTTTAAAAGCAGATACACACATTATGGTTTCCGTGTATTTTGCCTATCATGATAACAATTATTATGAATTATATTTTTTGTTGTAAATTATCAGCTACAATATTGTATTTTGATATTTTGCTGGAACTTTTTTATTAGTAAACACACCTTAAGGCTTAATTTTAATATTACCTAAGGATGGAACGGAACTGAGTTTATGCCCAAAGGGTTTCATTTAGCACACTTTTAGAAAAGTATGGTAATAGTAAATATGCAAGTGAATCTCTCTCAAAAGTCAGTGATTTCAGTGAATAGGATTTTAATAGCTTTAACATCATGGGTAATCACATAGCTTTCTATGGAGCTACCTCCTTTAGAAATGGCCTACAAGGTTAAGGTGCAATTAATAAAGCCTTTTTTTTTTCCAGAGTGACAGAATCACAGAATGCTTTGGGTTGGAAGGGACCTTAAGGATCATCTGTTTCCAGCCCCCTGCCATGGCAGGGACACCTCCCACCAGCCCAGGTTGCCCAAATCCCATCCAGCTTGGGCACTGCCAGGGATGGGGCACCCACAGCTCCTCAGGGCAGCCTGGGCCAGGGCCTTGCCACCCTCTGAGTGACAAATTTCTTCCAAACATCTAATCTAAACCTGTCCTCTCTAAGTTTAAAGCCATCCCCCCTTGTCCTGTCCCTACTCCTGACCCGAGTCCCTCCCCAGCTCTCCTGCAGCCCCTCAGGCCCAGGCAGGCTACTGGGAGGTCTCCCTGGAGCCTTCTCCTCTCCAACATCCCCAGCTCCCTCAGATGGCTCCAGAGCAGAGGGGCTCCAGCCTCTGCTCATCCTCAGAGCCTCCTCTGGACCCAGTTTGTAAGTATCAAGACAATAAAGATATTTAAATAGGAAAAAAAATATGAAAAGCATCAGATTTACTACCCAAATAGAGCAAAATTTGAAAATACCTTATTTTTATAAAGATTAACAGTGAAATACTCATGTTTGATTTACCAATAAATTACAAATCAAAATTAATACCCCATAGGTTATATACTTTTGAAAATAATTGTACAGATTTACAGCCTACTTACCTTTACAAGCATAAGCAATTAAAGCTCAATTTTTTCCATCCTGATTTTACACCAGGTACCCTTTTATATGCTAACATCAATTTTTTCAAGATTCTGTGACTTTTTTCCCCGTGGTAATACACTGTTACACAGTATGTTGTACTATAATTGAGATACTTTTATCAGCCTGTCTACACACAAAAACTTAAGAATAGGGATCTGTAGAGAGATCAAGTACTCTCTAAAAAGGCAAGTATTGAATTCTTAAGGAAAGCCCCTACTTAGTTTTCTCTCCAACACACCTCAAGTTTAGCCTAAGGTTACAACTAGACAACTGTGTTTTATTGCTATAGATAAACCTCACCTCCATGATCTTCCCTTATGCTTTTTTAAGCCTCGACAATTTGAGGATTCTATAATACCTTGTGGCAATGAATTTATGAATTCAGCTATTTAATTACACAGTTAAAAAACTACTTCCTTTGTTCATTTTAAGCCTGCCATCTTATAATTTAACTAGGTTCCCATTCACTTTCTCCACACTGCTCATAATTTTTCACTTTTATCACATTGTCTCCCAGTTGTCTCTTTCCAAACTTTAGAACACAATTAATTCTCCTTGTATGGAAGTCATTCAAATATTTTTATTTTTTTTTAAATTCTAGACTGTTGTTTTCAAAATAGGGTAAAAGCACAACTGCAGAACTACTCATAACACTCCTTTGCAGACATCTTCTCAATTCCCTCAAAAATACAATCACTTTTTGAGAACTACTGAAATCTCTTTTTTTTTTTTTTTTTTTTAATGAAGAGCACAGAGTTCATGCACCTGACTTCACATTTACCAGCAATGAATTTCATCCAATTTTATTACCCTCTCACTTCTGTGAAGTACTTATGTGACTCTACACAGGTCAGCATTTGATTTCAGTACTCTAAATAACTTTGCCATTAGCAAGTATTCTCTCTTCTCCAAGGTCCTTGGTAGATCTTGCAAGTAAGTTTGCTCTAGTTTGAAAATAAAATAATTTCATCCTTAATTTCTCATCTTTTTTTTTGGCTAGCATATTGTAAAAGTATCTCTTCTTTGTATCTCACAACCTTTTGTAAAACTATTGAGACTAAATATCTACTACACAATTTACTCAAGAGATTAAAACTAATGGGGTTTCCCTCAAATTCTGTGCCAGTGTTTCAATTCCTTACTCAGCAAGAAGACAGACTATGACTTGAAAATATGCAGTTTTGCAGATCCTTTTTAGACAAGCTGTTCAACAGAAATTATAACTAATTTTATGCTGAAACAACATGCATTAGTGGCATTTAATTGATAGTCACTGAGTTTTAGATATGCGTTCATTCTTCCAAGAAACCTTATTTTTAATCAATAGGTAGTCATAAAATAAATCCTTATTCCCTGCTGAATGAAGAACAAGTAATAATAAACTACGATGAATAGAGTTTGAATAAATTAAGTAACAATACTTGAAAATAATAGATTTTTGCTCTTCCTATTTTATATTCAAAGCACACCAAAAAAGAGCTACATATTACAAATATGGGATACTAAAAAGGGTGATCAACTCTCACATGACAACTTAATTTTGTGTTAAGCCATGAATGATCTAAATTGAAGTTACATAAACAGAAAACTAATGCCACTGGCAAACAGCCCCATTCTGTAACGTTTTATTTGAGAACCACTGGTTAAAGAAAAAGAGACGCTGAGCTTTGACAAAGAACGATATGGGAGATGACATCAACTTCTTCTGGCAAATGAGCTCAGCCTGCCAGCTAGCTGACAAATTAGCTTCTAAAAACCACTAACAGTAGCTTACAAAGTCACAGCTGTTATCCTGTTTTGAACAACAAAATGTTGATCTCAGTTGAAATGTCTAGTTTTACAAAAGATTTGTAAGTGCCCTCATTTTATTATTTTTTTAAACAAAGCAATAAGTTATACTGAGAAAAGCACAAGGAAAGGCAATGACTGCACTCTGATGACTTTATGGTGATGTTTAATAGACAAGATTAAGTGTAACACTTGCCTATTTTCGGCACCTTCCTAAAATTTTAAAAATCCCTCACGTTACAGGCTCAGTAGGGACATAAATCTATAAATATTAAAGTACTATAGTCACTAGCAATTTCTTTAGCTAACTGAAGCAGTTCCCAAGATATTAACTTTGGTAGTAGAAAGAAATGCATCAAAAAACATGGCATTTACTTGTAGGAGATTCCATTAAGGGAGTTAAATCAACTGCAAGATACTAATGCTCTACTAAATTACTCTACAGTGATGACCAGTAGACAAAGTTAAAAAAATCATTATATTACTTAGCACTTCAACTTAGTGTAAATCTTCACTTTTATGATAAAACATCAGGCAGTTTTCTCCATAACTCTGGGAAATAGCTGAGGACTAAATACTCCATTAAACACAATGGGGACAAACTCAGTCTTCATGTTGGTACTCCCATGACCTTCATCACTAGTATGTGAACTTCCCTGAAATGAAATTAATTAAACGTATTAAAATTAAATTAAACACAGCAAGAGTTTTCCTCCCTTTACACACGAGGAACTGAAAGACACAACAAACTTTGTAGAGTAACTTTGAAAAGAGAAGTCTATGTTTCAACCCCATAGTTATATGTACATCTCAAGCACCAGACTACAGCCATTTGCCACTAAAGCATTCTCTCAGTTCTTTCACAGCTATCTTATCCCTATAAAACTGCAATAACTTCAATAGAATTACTCCTGAATTATGGGTAAATGAAAGGAAAAATTAAGCCAAGAAAAATGCACGCCAAGTTCAACTGACTAGCCCAAAGCCAACAAAAAACATTGGTCAAAGCTGGAATGAAACTTGTAAGGTCCTATGTTTAGATATCTAATAAAGATTTTTACTTAATAATGCTACACAAGAATTCTATCAAAATATTTTAGTATTTTTTCATCTTTAAATAAACTATACATAGTATGTTAATGAATTAAGCAAGACTGTAGGCATCTTAAAGAAAGAAATACAACCATGTATTTTCAACAGTAAATCTAAGACTTATTTTAGAGCAGGTACTACCAACTCCCAAATTCAGACCCAGAATCTGTCTGTACCTCCATTACGTCATTTGTAAAACAAATTAAGTTGTTTACCTCCTAAACAAACATGAAGGAGGATATAAGAGCTAATAATATCTGAAAACATGGACCACAGCAAGTTCCATTAATAAATACCCTGTTAGTTAACAAAGTGAAAAGCAGTAATACAAAAGATGGAAGAAACGTTTTCCCCTTGTTTTATGTGTTTGTTTTTTTCCCCGCTTTCCACACAAATATGAGTATTCTGGAAAAGGAGAACTATGCTGTATAGCCTTGATGGCTCTATACCATCAATGAAATGAAAAAAAAAAGTATACACCATTGTAACATTCTTCCCACAGTCTCACAGAAACAATGGTTTTGCTGTTTACGGAATTCTTTATCCTCAGCACTTAGTTATGTCCACCACTGGGATATCACAACTGGCACATACCTGCAACATCCAGAAGTCACTTTAGTCCTTATCCCAGAAAAAAAATAAATAATAATTTTAACAAAAAAGTACATTCTAAGCGAGCACTATAAAGCAGTCAAGAAGTTTAGATTTTGTTTTTCACTTCCAAATTTCAGTCTCCTTATACTACCACTGTGTAACTGGTATAGACAGTAACATACCCCTGCCCGGAGGGGAAAAAAAAAATAAAAAAAAAAATGTTTGTTAAGTATTCTCGTGGTGTGATATGTGCCACAGAATTGCACATGAAAGTTAGTAATTCTTCTGCTCCACAATAGGGTTTGAATACTGGGCAGGGAAGATGGCAGGCAGCCACACAGTGAGCAATAAGTGATAAAAAGAAAATCACTGAATAACCAATTCTGAAGTGAGTAGTATTCATTCCATGCAAAGAATGAATCAGGAGTGCTGGAAAGAGGGAAAAAAAAAAAGAAAAATCAAACAATTAACACTGTATTATAATGTACCATGTGCAACAGGGCTGTACTATCTATCACTGGATTAATTCTAGCATTTCTGTTATAGTTTTATTAACTTATTCTTCCAGTGTAGACTTTGGGTAAACTTACCTCTTTAGCAGAGGAACACAGATTTAAAGGAAGAAAATCTATCACTTGGGAACAGTTCTATCTGCAAGTTCTTCAAGGTCCACCTCTCAATAGGTAAACTATTTTATTTTATAGGTGATCTTTATTATTTTAGTTGCCTATCTGTCGTATGTCCAATCTAGTGATAGTTACTAAAGAGAGTTTAAAGGGAAGCATTTAAAGAATTAAAGTGTTCTGTATAATTCATGGATTCTAAAAATGTGTCTGGGCATAATAATGTCATGTAATGAATGTCTGACTCTTTCAGTTTATTTCAGTCACTCAAAAGGAAAAATAAGCTTGAATTACTGTAGCTCCTATACACAGATAAAACAGATATTTTCTACCCACATCACAAAATGAGAAGATTGAATTGCATTCAGTTATGAATTGGATTTATTCTTCAATTAAAACAGAAGAAAAATAAATCATGCTGAAGCTAAATGACAAACCAAATGCTATTCCATTGTAATTTTGTCCAAAAGACAACTAAATTTGTTATTTCTTCAACCCTTTGATCATTATGTTTAGCTTGTAAAGATGCCACTTACTACTGCAAATAGTCCATTTCTGAACAGACTAGTATCATTTTTCCTGAAACTGAAATATAAACATTCTGCTGCAGAGCTGCTTCAAACCCACACTGGGCAAAACTGGACTTAAAGAGCAAGAAAATATTTAGACTTTCATAAAAAATAAAACTTAAAAAAAAAAACTTTGAAGAAGGGAGAACAATTACCGATCTTACAAAATAAGCAGGATAAACATGGCAAAATAAAACTGCATATTTTATCTTTATCCCAAATCCCAAGTACTGAAATTCCTTTGTAAAACATTGAAAGATACACTCTATTAATAAAGGTACAAAACATGAAAGATAAAGGTCATTTTAGCTCATTTTATATTATACAGAGCAGATAGTCATTTCTGATGGCCCCCATCTTAAAGCACATGCTCTAAGAAGGAACTCTGGCTCCTGAGAAGCCACATTTCCTCCAGCATTGGGGTTTTTGGTAAAGCAGCAAAACTGCCCAGAGCACTGCTTGTTCCTACAGAAATATCTGGTAGTGCAGATCCATACATCCCCATGGGCTCCCCCAAATACCCAAAGATGCCTGGCTACAATGAGTTGTTCTGGCAGAAGAATTGCAGAGATCTAATCCAAAAGAGAGAAACATCACAGAGAACATATCTGTTATAACTGACCTCATCTAATGGATTTTGTTACAAAGCAGGTGGTATACGAATTAACCTACAATGGACATCCTACTACCCTAAAATACAGTTTCAAGTAAAGTAACAAGCTTACGAACCAGGACGAAGTTTCTGTATTCCATGCAAATATTAGCTGATCAACACAGAATCATACAACATGATGCTATCATAGAACATAACATGCTCTTTACTTTTGATGTGCATTTATGTCAAACCTGTGTGTTCAAGTCTTTAACAAATTTACAACACAGTTCAATTTTAGCTACTCTACCAAATTTCTGAACAAGATTTTTTTAGCCTAGTGCTCCTGTTCCAGTGTTCATGTTCCAATGATTTATCCCAATCACTAATAATAAAATTGTCCATATGAATCCAAAAGTAATTTGGGTACTTAAGTGTCCCTTCATTGCTATGGTCTGTCCCCACACACACTAATCAGTTGGCAATGCCCAATATTCTCTAGGCTATCCTCTATCATCTTTTCATATCATCACCACCTCCAGCACACACACACAAACAAAAAATAAAAATGCAGAATTTCATCCTGCTTCACAACTACCAGTCAGGCCTGGTAGTTTCTCACTCAAGTCTCTATCAACCAGAGGCTAAATAGTCTTAATTTATTTTTATTTTATACCTAGCCCTACACACACACACTCCAACCTCCCCATGTTACTGACAGAAAAAAATGTGGTTCCCCTCAAAAACTCCAGATTAGCAATACCTTTGACCTCTCCCCCAAACTCTACTATAATGCCAAGTATTGCCAGTATTGTTTTGGCTGAAAGGGAAAGACACGATTCCTTTAATTATAGGCTGATCGTCAACTTAAGAGCACCCTTTCACCCTACTGGCTACACTCAGCAGAACAAATTGGCTTGGATGCCTATGAGAGACTTCCCTCGTGGAGCTAACAGTTAGGGTGGTGTATCTTCTTTCTTATGCATACAAACAGTACAGAAATAATCAACTAAAGAAATAAAATATTTAAGTATTAAAAATAAATAATGCACATCCTGTTTCATCCACACAGAATATTCCATGAAAGTTCGTATTACTTATCTTAGAAGGTATAGGTTTGGATTCTGACAACCAAACTGCAGGGTCTCTCTGAAAACCAGCCCTGCTTCCTCCCTTCTGGGGAGGGAAAGTCAGAGAAGAAAGAAGTATAAGTGGGAGGAATGGCTGTAATTTGTTTTTATATTTTTGCTTCATCACCACTTCTCAGTTATCAAGCAGTGTTTTATGCAGAGCATGGAAAAAAATCCAAAAGAATTGACATTTGCTAACCTGAACATCAGTGAATACTCCCTCTCATCCTCTTTTCAACTCCATATGAATGATCTTCAGATCTCTTCTCCACCAAAAACCCACAATGTATTTTAATTACAAGGGAAAGCTTAGACTTTTCAAAAGTGTGGAAAAGTAAGATCCAGGTATTAAACACTGCCTGCTTTCTCCTGCAGATGTGACAGAGCAACCAACCAACTCTCCAGCATGGAACACATCACATGTCAGAAATTTCATATAAGCATCTCCCATACTCTTCCCAGCATCACTGAAGTCTGGTTCTGTTCCAGTATCTGTAGGCATACCTATACGTGCCATTTTAAGTGCTGAGCAGAGATAACCCAACTCACTACAAATGAGCTCAATGCCACACTGAATACATCCAGGCAGCTTCCAGTATCTGAACTGGCTCTTTCAGAATAAACTGGTTTTCACTTTGCACTCCAAACTCCCAGGCAATTCCCTCCTGTGCATACTGTCAATGTGAAAAGGGATGCATGCTATTTGTTCTTCATCCTGTTTCAGCTTCTTCATTTCTCCTCACCTTCAATAATCTTCTATATGTATATCCTTCTACACAAAATGGAAGCCATACTGTTAAAAAAAGAATCTCATTAACAACAACAAAAATGTTTTATATTGTCCTCTTTCCAATCTTTTTTCTTCCATTCCCTCTTATTAACTTTTCCACTTTCTCAGGAAAGATCTTCAGATCTCTTCTCCACCAAAAGCCCACTTAGACTTTTGACAAGTAAGGAAAAGAAGCAGAGACAGGTATTAATTTAAAAAATGGATGTGGAGAGATAAATGAGAAAAAGCATTAAACTATCTAATTTAACTATTTTTTCTAAAAAAAATACCACTTACAGGTCTGAGGATCTCAAACTTACACAAATACATAAAAGAGCAGAGAAGTATTTCAATTTGCACACATTACATAAGAAATGATCATGGTGTTATACAGAAGAAACTGCAGTGACCAGGCATCACATTCAACTTCAAGTAAACTATAGTATCAGTCAGTTAAACAAAAGAAATTCTTCATACTAGATTTGTAGAGAAAGTTAATAATAAAATTAAAAACGACAACTCTCCTTTCTCCATGAAATTCTTCAAATCACTGACTTTTAATACAATTCATTCTAAGGTGATCTTTTTTTTCCCTTTGTCTTTTTTTTTTTTTCTTAAAAGGCATATATTTAATTGTATACTCCTCAGTGCAGTGACTATTTCCTTAAGTGTCTGTAGAGTCCACTGCTATAAGCAACAGTAATGCAATGCTAAATAATAAAAAAAGAAAAAAAAGGAATGTTTTGTTGAGAAACAGCCATGCATTAATTATGCAAGATTATCTGAAAAATATACAAATAGGGGGCAAAAAACATGTCATTATGAATCCTTACCTTTAAAGCATCACTACCCAATGAATGGTTTATGATATTCCATTTCAGTATTAGATTTAATTTCTCTTGGGGTATTTAAAAAACATCTGTTCTGAAAGTTACCGAATGGGTATTGTTTACGCAGAAATTCTACAGGGTGCAGCCCCCTTCCACACTGTCAGTTAAACATACAGTATTTTAAATACACATTACGGAGCCAAATGTTGAAGCAGGCACTTAGAATGTGAAGAATATTCTACACGTTAAAATATACGTGAAAAATACTGTCCAGGAATTATAGCATAAATCAAATGCAGATTCTAAATTCGGTATTTAATAACTATGCAATTTAAAAAAAAACATTTCGTTTTTATTACTTACTGAACTAATTTCATGTCTTAAATCTACATTGCTACAGACTTACACAAGCTACTGAAGCTGGTATAATTTTAAAACCAGAAGCAAATCTTTATTGCTGAACTCTGCCCCTGAAAATGGGGTTTTATATGAAAACACTGACACCAAAGCTGAAGAGCGTGAATAATCTGCCTTAATATTCTCTAAAATCTGTTCTCTAATCTTGATTGAGGTCTGAAAGCAGCAAGTCTGGATGTTTCCAGTGTAAATGTTGTGCAAAAACTTTACAAACATAGATCTAAATCTGCAATTGCCATTACTAAAATAAATGAAAAATCTATAAGCAGCAGTGAAACTGGCATGCAAATAAAAGAACTGTCAAGACATATATTGCCTAAAAATAAGCTTACAATAACTATTTTAAAGACTGTGTGTGGTCTTACCCATATATTTTGGCAAGATGCACTTTCTCCAACCACAGCTAGATTCATCCAAAAGCAGTGGCACTGGAGAGTCTCTGTCTCACCTGTCAAACTTGAAGAACGTTGCTCAGCAGACCACCATGAGTCCATGGATAGGATCCACAGCACTACAGCAGCTGGTCTTGATAAGTGTTCTCTAACTATAGAGGCAAATACTTCAAAAATGTTCTGTAAGAGGATCACTCTTAATATACGTGCATTTAAAAACAAACAGAGACAAAAATACATCTAGAACAAGACTTTCGGGGCATTTATGGCAAAGCAGCATCAGTGACCACATACATCTCTCTGTGTGATGTCTCAAAGTGCTCACAAAAGATTCAAGCCTATTAAATATACCTTAGAAATTAACTAAATTTATGTACTTCTCACGGATTATTAGATTGCAGGCAACCAAATAAAAGAACTAGACCCTCTAACTCTTCGTAGAAGCTAGGAAGATGAACTCCTCGGTTCCTTTCCCACACAACACTGAAAATACTTTGAGACCAGCCTACAAATCGATGAAGTGGGAAGGAAAGATGAAAGGCTGCTTGGCTACGGGAAAGGTAGGATTCAGTGGACATGGGATGAAGCAAGCAAAGCTGCCAGCTGTAAAACTACACAAGAGGATATTTTGACGACCAGAAAAACCTAGGGAGAGAGCTTATCGGACTTCTCTCTATATAAAGTAACTTAGGCTGTTATTAAAAAGTATATAATCATTAATTTCCAGAGCGATGTGAATATTTTCTAAAAATAGGTCGCTGCTTTTAACTGCTGAGATCTGCTCGGGTTTAACTACTGGTGGCATTGTAGCCTAAAAGCAAGAAAGGCTCTAGAGAGATTACTTTCACTTTTCCCTAGATATATTTAGTGTACTAACTAGCATAGTTAGGATATTATTTTTCTTTGGTTTTGTCAGTAGCATGTTTGAAATAAATTTTATTAAGTGGTAGTGTATGTAACATTGCATTGTGGGTAGCAGTTTCCTGCCTTAACCTAGCCACATCCTCAGCTGTTATATGAGACAAGTTTCCCATATTTTCTGCAAGTTGACTTCAAAAAAAAAAAATAAAAAGGGGAAAAAAAAAGACAGGAGAAAACAGCTAAAAGGTTAGGGTGATATTAACCACTGTATGATGGCTGTTTAGAAGGTGGATGTCAAATCAAAAGGGATCTCTCAATTACCCTACAGTCTACAAAATACATATTGGAGGAACACAAGGAAAGTAACACTTGTCAGAAAAAAAATGTCTGAGCAGCAAAAATAGCCAAGACGAGGTCTATTTGACCATTAAGATATAGACCTTTAGTCTATATCTTATATGATCAGTCTGAGCCTGATCAGAGGGCAGAGACTTGGCAACTCAAGATGAATGAAAACCGCTTGCTATTAAATCATGTACTCACTGATTAGGAGAAGATGAGCATCCTTTTAATTTAAATAACAGTTCAGTTTAAGGTTTAATTTGATTTTAGTAGCCTGATTCCCTGGTACAGAAAACATGCAACGCTTGCTTACACTATAAACACAGAAGTATTTTTTTTCTCTCTGTTTCATGGTCCCAGGTCCCATCTCCTTCAAACCACATCTTATTTAGGAAAAAAAAAAAAAAAAAAAAAAAAAAAAAAACACAAGAAAAAAAAAAAAAGAAAGGTAGAGAACAGAAATCATCATAAAAAGGCTGAAACAACTGACATTCCACACAATCCACACAAGTCCTTGCAGACACCGGTAAGTAGCATTTTTAAAGGAATGAGTACTGAAATAACCCTGATGTTATTATATTTTATTTTTATTAATAGGCAGTTTCAGTTTTTTGCTCTAACAGGTCAGTAGCATGGTAGCAGCAAACTTGAAGCTGCTGCAGAGATGTTGGAGGCTAGAAGTCTACAAGACACCCAAGTCAAGCAACAGAAGTTCCTTAAAATGTGCAAACATTTTAAATGCACATGGTAAATTAAATCTATTAGCTAAGAACCATACAAAAATACAGTACAATCATTCTAAAATGTGCAATGACTTCTCACTGAGTTATGAAAACCAGAGCTAAGTAGAGACATTTCTCTCATTAAAAAATAAAAATAAAACAAAATAAATGCTGCTCTAGCAGAAACAGATACATTAATAGCACCTGCAATTAGCACTTGCATCTGAGGAAACTGCTCTAAAACTTTCTGCACTATAAAAATCAGTGTCTTGTTATAGTACATACTGTAAAACTTGTAAGCAAGTGCAATTTAACAAGTTTGTCATCCTATTACTTCACGCAGCATATTTATACGTCTCTAGCTGTAGCACAGAAACAAACATTTAAGTACAAATAAACTTGATCATACTGTTTATATGCTGCATGAACTTTGAGTGACATAAGGCAAAATGTTTGGAAATAAAGCATGGCTTAAAAGTTTCAAAACAAATTTCAAAAGAAAAAAAGTGAAAGATGTAATTATCTTTTAGTGTTGCATTACAATTGACTTTAAATAAGATTCCATTTGTCGTCAAAGATCAAGCTTATAGTTTACCAGAGAAATTCCTTAGCATAATACTTCCTTTGTAAGTGTAATTGTGACTTAAAGCATCCCCTATGGAAGTCATAAGTGAACTTCGATTTTTGTAGATCTACCTTTTAAACAACAGGCTGCCAAGAGTAAGTCCGCAATCAAGACACCATTAGCACAGCGAATTTTAGGATTCATGTATCTGCTTCACTAAAAGTGCAAACTATATTGAAAGAAACCAGCAGTTTCACAGGTATAAGGTCTGTATACAATTTTGTTTTATAATGTCTGTATACTGCCTAGTAAAAAAAAAAAGAAAAAAATTTTTCATTGTCAGTTTCTGCAAACTACATCTAGTTTAAGTTTACCTAATTAAACAACTTGTTCTTCTGCTTTTAATATATTTTTAATGCATTTTGCCTTACTACTAGAAGAAGACTTCACTGTAGTGGTCTTGACCTTGATATCACAGGTGAAAAAGTATGTACAGGACAAAAAAAAAAGCTCAAAATTATCAAATCTAAACATAATAACCAAGTCAGAGAATAGCTCTGCATACACAACTGACAACATTAAAACCCACTCTAGGAAAAGACTGACTACATCTCATGGCAAGGAATGTAAAAAGTCAGACCCCTGGAGGAAGTTCAATATTCAAATATTAAAGATGTAACTGAGAAAAAATTCCAAAGTTTAAAAAAAAATAAAAATCAACTACATTTAAGTGAAAAGAAGTATCTAAGTTCAGGACATAAGTGATCTATTACATAGAAGCACTGAAGTTACCTACCATCATATAAAAGTTGATGTAGTTGAAGGAACATTGTGCTTACAATTAAGAGTTCCACAAATAACAGAGGTAGAAACCTCCAAAGACTTCTGCTGCATCAGAAGTTGATTAAATCTGGAATTCACACAAACATATTTTGTTTATATGAAGTGATTACCAATCTTTTCATCATTTTTATGCACTTCGCTTCTTTCCATTGGTGTTCTTATCCATACTATGAAAATATAAAGAACTACAAAGGAATCCATCACTAGAATAATTAAATAGCACTCATACAAAAGTAAAAGATAGGTGATTTGCAGAATGCTCCTTTTTCATTTAAAGACAGAATTCTACAAATACGTCAGCATCTAATAACTTCCAAAGTACTGAATGAAGAACAATGTTATTTACCTTATTATAAATACTATAAAAGTACTTTTTATGTATAGGGATTTGTGTTGCTTTGATAAATACATGATAATGAAAAAAAAGAAGGAACCAGCTGTAATTTCTTACTGCAATCTCCCTGCCCATTTCCTCTCCATCCCCACAAAGCAGAGAACCTGCTCTCCACCCACACCTCCAGCTCTCCATCTCCCACCACTGCCGGCCAGCTTCTTGCTGGGAAAGCTAAGGACAGAGAGAAAAACAAAAAAAGAGGGCTGCCAGCTTCAAAGAGACGTCTTTTATTTTACAAAGAAAAGCTGAACAATATTTAGAAAGTTTTTTATACAATTCTTCTGCTCTCAGCAATATATACAACAACAAGCAAACAACAACAAAAATCACCCTGCAAAAGCTAGAAAATCCCGTGCATCTGTGATACAATCAGGCTAATAAGAAAAGTTCTAGACATAATGTCCAAAGAGGCAAAAAATAAGATACTTTCTCCAAGATGTTTCCAATTTTGTTCTGAATCTGAGTGAGCAAATCAAGACTACTAATACACACTGTCTGTGCACATTATTCCTTACTACACACAGCATTTTGCAATTTATTTCAAAGCCTCTATTATAAACAAAAAAATACTGCTTTTGTTAACCCACTCCGTACTGGTACAGTAAAGGCTTATATTACACAATCAAAGTCAAAGTTACAATATGTTGAGTATATAAAAAATATTACACACACATGCACACATATGATATTAAGCATTTAAATCTTACATATGCATCAAATTTATGTTTCATTTTAAAACTAAGTGTTAACATTAACTGGTGAATGAAGTTATTTATGGTCTCCCAAAAAGCCAAAGACTGTTCTATTTCTCCTAAACACTGAAACTATAAGCAGCAATTAACAGAAGCGCAATCACAGTCTCACAGCTCACTCTGTTCTGCAGTGTCTGTACTAAATCCCAGCAACACTGGCACTCCAAAGCATCCCTCGGAAGGCAGTACACAACTGGCTATGCTATTTAAATGACATACTTTGCCCCCAATATAAAAGCAAAATAATTGCCCTTAATTTGCATTACATAAAACTGCCAACTAGTTTTGAAGGCATGTAAAGCAAGGCAGACATGATTTAAGATTTGCAAAGGAATCCCCAGCCTAACACTTGTGTGACAGCCAATTACAGGAAAAAAACACAAGCCCAACAAGCAGGCTGCTACTAGACCTTCGGCAAGGTAAAGTTTCTTACAATGAGTTACAGATTCACAAGTAGAGGAAGACAAGGAGAAAAAGTAAAACAGAAGGAATCCAGCCACCCAGCAAATCTGAAGCAGACCCAAGATCGTGATACAATCCAAAGATGTAAATTATTGTAAATCATCACTGTTGTTCAGAATTTCACACAGCCACTTGTGCCAATTTTGCTCACTTTTCCTCAGACACAATAATGAAGCAGGGAAAGAGAAAAGAAAAAGAAAATAGAAAGGAGGAAAAAAAAAAAAAAAAAAGAAAAGGAGGGGGAAAGAAGAGTGGGGGGAACCTGAACTGAGAGTACAAATAAAGTTCTGCTGTCCATATGCTTTAACTGTACAGAAGTTTGGGCTCTTACAGCATTTTGTACTCTCTCCAAATCCTCATGAGTCACAAAAATTAAAAAGCTATATCCTTCTGGATGCCAGGAAGGGCCTTACCACGGGCCTTTTGTCAAAATAAAAAAAAAAAAAAAAAAAAAGAAAAAAAAAAGGAGAGAGCAAGAACAAGCCCCAGTGGTAGGCAGTCCTCTGCGAGTCCTCTGATGTCACAAGCCACATGATTCTCTCTCTCCAGTAACAGTGCTTGCAAAAAAAAGGAGTTTTAAAGCTTTTGCTTTTTTGGATTGTGTGAATGCTTCATTCGCCTCACAAACAACCACAGAACCACAAGTGCGGTGCAAACTTTCTCCAGGAGGACAGCAGAGGAGGCTCTGGGTTTTAAATGGTTAATCTCCGCAGGTCACTACCAGCCACTGAGACCAACAGAGTCAGTAAGTGCTCTCTAACCACAGTCTATGCAGTAATAGTAGGTCCTTCAAATATTTGCTCATTCTCTTTTTTTTTTGTTTTGTTTCCTTGCTTTTCACATGTTACCAGTGCTACAACAATTTTTTTTTCTGACAAAAAAAAAAAAGAAAGCAACTATAGAGTCTATGCAATGCAGGGGCACTGTAAAACTAAACCAAGGTTTGGCTATGGTTTGTGTTTGCAGTTTGAGGATCCAAGAAGTATTTACACCAGGAGGTGAAAGCTCTGCGTGAAACGAGAGGGACTATGGCATCAAACAGCCTGTTCAGTTCAGTGACACCATGTCAGCAAAACTTCTTTTGGGGTGAGTACTGCGACATCTCAGCTCCCGTTTGCCGCGCTCGGGGTTTGCTTAACGATGCTGGGGATGGTTATGGAAACAAAAAACTTGCTGAATGGGATGCTAGGGTGGGGAGAGAGCATAGCAGGCTTGGGGGGGGGGGGGTGAAGGGGGAAGAAGCAGTCATCATAAAAAGTTTCTGCGGATTTATGAACGAATTTGTGAGCTGAGCAGAAAGAGGTCGGCGGTGGCCAATTCTGACAGCAGGTGTGCTCGGCTGGGCCGCGCGAGGTGGCCGCAGCCGGGGACATGGGATGGGGTGTAGCACAATACCCAGCCCTATCGCAGGTACAAGGGACCAGGTAGGTAGGGAAACAGCCAACGACAGCAAGGAATAGCTTAGGAAGAACCGGTGCAAAGCGTAAGCCTTCAATGCATCCAACGTGACTGCTTAATGCAAGTTATTCTGAAGGAATTACAGGATTTAGCTCTGTTTCCTTAGACCTGATGGAATGAGCAGCGTGCAGCATGTAGCAGCTTCTCCTATCCCTAACTGCCCTATCATTGTACCAGGCATCTTATTTTTAAGCATATGTACCCAATGAAATTATCAGAAATGTGCAGTCCTTCGCCCTCGTTTCGCAGCAAAGGGTGCTGTTTAACGGGCTTGTTTCTGAAAGCAAATTCTCCTCATTGCACTTGTCGTGAACAGGGTGAAACATTCAGGCATAAAAATATTAACCTATGAAATGAAGCTATGCAATTTAATATGCTGATGAATTTAGGCTTTAATTGAAAGTGGGGTTTAAAAAACTCTGTAGAAGGGCACTGCCAAATCTTTGCTTCAATATTCAGAACTGTAAACACAGGTTCCTTTAAGAAATCATGTATGTAGACTGAGGCAGTTATTTATATGTCCTGCAGACACACGTGCCCATAAAAAAAATCATAAATGCACTATAAAATTACACCTCTATCATGGCTTATTTAGAAAAGCTTCTTCCTCTCAGATATAGTTTTAAAATCAGCGCAGGGCACCTCACGCTCGAATTGAATATAACCAAATCTGATTTTAAGTGATTGCTCTGCAAGTAAGATGAAGTTACTTTTAAATTGTGATGGAAAATGCAGTATTCTAGTTCCCCGTGACCGGTGGTAAGAAGCATATGCAACAGTTCTCTCAAAGCATCTTTTTCTGACGCAACTGAAAATTCTGAAAGACCAAGGAAAAAAAAATCTGAAAACTTACAGGATTTTCTTAATGGTGTCCATCATGTTGAAACTAGGCTGGGGCTGTAGCTAAAGCTATTTCTTTTCCTCCCCTGTCCCCATTATAAGACAAACAACAGTGCTAGGACAGTTTTCAGTGTATACATCCCGATTAGGCTCGTATTGTAAGGAACCGAGGACCGGAGTTCCCTTTACCCCTCCTACTTCACGCGCTTTGACTGGTTCCCAGTTCAGCACATGAATAAGCTGTAAGGCTGCGTGCGGGAAAAGCCTTGAAGAATAGCTTCTCACAGAGCAGGGAGCAGTTTAATTTATGACCTACAGATAGCAGAAGTAATAACAGAACCTGTGCCGGCTCCTGTAGCTGGACTAGGCAGACCGGTGAGCTGAAATGCTAACACAAAAATGGGTAAGCAGCTTTTCTACTAAAACTGCTGTCTTAATGAAGCCCAGCAGAAGTGTAGCCAGACCACATTATCCCAGTGTTTACAACAGGAAATACAGTTTACATGTATAGGGACTTTCTTTTGCTTTTACTTCCAAAAGAGATTAGAAGAAATTTAGTTGGCTAAAATTATCAAAACACGGAGTGGTGACTGCTTAATTTATCTACTTTTGATCATTCTTAAAGCGAGGCGAAAGTACCGCAGCACGAAAAGTACTTTTTTCCAAACTTCAGTAAATCGGGTTGGGGACACAAATTCAACTCTGGCCACGAGCAACAAATGCAAGGAACGACGAAATCTCGCCAATTCTTAGTATGTAACTGGTATCTCTAATACCAAAACCAAAAGAAAACTAAAAAAATGATACACAGTACATTTTAAAAAAGAACAAAAGCCAGAGGACCCAAGTTACTCATCAATTTACCATTTCCTACCACCGGTGCAGCAGGATGTCAGAATGCATGATCTATTTTTATTCCTTTTCATACTGTATCTCCTTCTATTGCAATCTCTTAGTCCTTTCATGACTGTTGAGTTTGATTAGTTTTTTCTTAGAGAATTAAGACACATAATGATGAGTAATAATAGGAAGGAAAACAGCGCTGTGATGATTAACATTTGTGAAAATTCTTATTGCACTTTTTCTGTGTGTTTTTAACTCATATGGAAGCGAGGAATAACGGTAGTGAAGATAAAGGACCCTTTCCTAATTACAGGGAACATGTATTCCTCTACAGTTCAGAGCATTTGAATTAACTTGCTATTGTTTCATAGCCAGAGTATTTCTGTGTTAAGTGTGTTATAGACAGGTATTGACTGCGTTCTGCCTATGCGAGTGACCTGGTTAAGCTTTTAAATATCAGTGCGTTCGTTTCGACCATTATATTTGTATCCGTATCACCTAAAGAATAAAAAAAATCTCAGAACTAATACAATGAAAAAAAAATGAATAGCATATTTATTAGAAAATCTGGTAAACATTATTTGTGCAAGACACTTTAGAGCATGAAATACTCTTGAAATGCCTCCTGTAATAGTTACAAATGATAGAAAAAGCATTTTCAAATGTGTTCTGTGCATCTTTGTAAGAGAATTTCACTGAAGGACGTAAATTAGATCAGGATTTGGCTGATAATTTAATCAACTATTTAACATGTAACTTCTGGTAACTGATCCCTATAGACAGATGTGATAAACCTGCATGAAATACTTCAAGTTAACAGCAAGAAATTTACTCTGCTTATTTGAAAATACTCGCCAGAATATTCTCATTTACTCTTGAGGAAAAAAAAAAAAAGCGCCTTTTCTAGCTGTCAGTTCTAAATTGTTTTATCAGTTGGCAAGGAATCGTAGTTTTTTATTTTGCTTAAGATACTGATAAGAGAGAAACAGATCCCTTCTGATTATGCCTATAAAGCTGATCTTTTCTGTATGTTCCTGCTCTGTTTAACATATTCCTGTGATTGTGAAGCAAAATCTCAGCGATCACTAGTCTGTATAAACGTAATTCAAAATACTGGGACTTTACAAAAATAATACTGAAGGAATGCAGGAATGACTATTCTCATTTGCATTAAGAAAGCTGCAAGCTTCTCACTCAGGCTTTCGGTACCTTAAACCCCTAAAACATGCAGAATTACACTGCAGCATTTCTATAACTCTTAGGCAGCAAAATGCATTGATTTGTTTAATTATCTGTCTCAAATTAACTATTAATAACCAATATTGTTTAAATCCAGTGCGCTGATGCAAAATTCACTAAGATAGAAATGTTCCAGCTTGTTAAAAGAACATTGAAATATCTGATGGTTAAATAAACTGAGAAAAAAAACACCTAACTCATTAGGGGCACTAAGATTTTATCAAACATACAGGATTAATCTCTATTGAATAGAACCATTCACAAATCAAAACTTACTTACTTCAATACTTTCATGCAGTGCTAATCAATTACAACCTTTTCTAGTTATTCAAAATCCATGTGCTTTTAATTTTATTCACTGGTGGTCTAAAATATAATATTCAGGCCAAGCTAAGTCATTCTGTATTGCAACTTTGCTTTTTTTCAATAAATATTCATCTAGAGGTTTTCTTAGAGAGAACTGCTCATATGAAGACTGTGGTAATATTTTTATACTGTACCTCCTTGTTGAAGCAAAAGGTTAGGGGTTACCTAAATACCTCAACTGTATATACAAAAAAAGGAAAAGGTAAGTATTCACATGAAAAATCCAAAGGGACTATATTATTTATTTTTGCATTTCCTATGATTAATGATGCACCAGTGCATACTTGAAAACTGAAGTCAAAATAGGGTAACACCTCAAATTCCTTTACAAACTGTACAAATATCAAACTTCCATGCTGTATTAACTACTCTACCAGAAATATTTAAAGGCTCTGCCACCCCACATTAAGAGCATAACAATAATACCGAAATTCAAGCAGTGTGATTTCTTGCTCACGGTCAGACTAATACTAATCTTAAAATTGCACCTTATACCTTCATTTCTCTTGATGGCTTTTCACGACACAGTTGTGCTCGTTCCAAATAACAAGAAGCTCAGTGCAGGCTCGAGTAAATAGCAGAGATCTAAAATCAGATCCGTTTAAGCAGAAAAACAAAGCGGTAAGGTATTCTTGCAAAGGATGCTAACTACACAATGCAGACAGTTCAAAAGGGCAGCCATCCATGCTCTGCGTATGGCCGTGTCACACCTTGGGGCATGCACCCATGGGTGGCTGTCTCTCCCAGCAGCTAGGCAGAACACCTTGCTAAAACAGCAGGTTAAGCACAGGAGGCTGAAAACACAAGCAGAGTGCTGCGTTTTTTCATGCACAAATCCAGTCCATTTCTGTGGATGTTAAATACGGAGGGAAAGGAGGAATTAGCCCGTGCTTGCCAGGCTGCAGAGGTGCTGAGCACCCCCATCTCTCCGGCTAGGCTGCTCCAGCAGCAGCTGTCAGTGCTCGGTACTGCTTGAAAATTAGCCATGTGCATGTTTTCCTCTATGTACCTCATAAAAATCAACATTGTGCGTTGGAGGTGATGGAGTTGGTTCTGAAAACTCATTAAATACACTCCATTAATAAGAATTACAATAAATTGCCATGTTTAATATGCCCTAGAGTATATAATATTTTAATTAAGGCAGCCTCAAGATAAATAGTGAGTTTAAGATGGTAAAACCTGAAGCATTTTAAGGTCTTAGCTTAGGCACTGAGAGAATCCAAGATTCGCACAACCGGTTAAGAAACTGCAGCATAAAAAAATATTCAAGTGCTATTTTAAATATAAAATGTTAATTTGTCTAAAAGGAATAAATATAACATTTATTTCGATAAGTGTACTCAAAAATAAATTAGTAAACTGTGTGCTATTTCAAAGAGATTTTCCTTGTAAATTTTGCCAGACTTAGGAATTAACCACAGATTTTCATCCGGAGACAGCAGACACCCACAAAACACAGAAAACATCTACCTCCTCCACCACAGAACCCCAACAAGAAACTACTGTTACCAACAAAATACATTTTTGCTGACATTGTATACAATGCCTTTAATTCTTATTGTATACACATCTTTCAAAACAACTGCTGAAGGCTCATGGGGAACAGACTGAGGAGGTGTATCTTCTGCTCTCAGGTGTTTTTGTTTTTAAGTTAATAAAGCTTAAATCTAAGAGCACGCTTCCTTACATAAACATGCTCCCTTCTACAAATAAATATAAGACCTGCCACTTAACATAGGGAAAAGCACACCCTAAAGAGTATTTTAAAGATGAGCACAAAGACAAAATAAACTCAGGTTACTACGTCGTAAAATAGTTTAACACTTCCAATAAAAAAATCCATTATTCATGCATCTGTTTCCTGTATATATTTTTTATTCTGCTTGTTAGCATACTGTGTACTGTTCTAGCCTTCCTCATGTAGCTATAAGTTTCCTATTTCATGTATGAACTTGCCCCAGGAGGAAAAGAGACATAGGTTTTCTACTGACTCACTTTAAATGCTGAAGTCATTTTAATCAGAGCAATTAAATTATCCTCTGCAACCCACTCCTTATTAAACATTTTTATTTATAAAAATTAATTTAGCATAGTAAAAGATTAAAGGGAAAATGGCTCCATTTTCCTTTAAATAAATGTGGTACTGCAAAAAAAAAAATAAAGTATTTCCATATTATACTTACTGTATTCCTAACAGCTTTCTCTAAGAATAAGTTTCCATCTCTGATAAAACTACTTTTATTTTTACTGCTGAAAACAGTTTCTTTTGCTGTCCCTGTCTTTTAAAAATGTCATTTTCGTTAAGGTCAGGCAGCTCTGGAATTAACAATAGCTTTAAGTTTTAATATGTTTTAGCTAAAACCCCTGTGGCAAAAATGTTTTGGCAGGAATTCATCCAAATATGGTTACTGTATTTCTGATAGACACTAACTTATTTCACATATTATATTTCATCAGAATTGCTAGTATTTCATAATGACTTGAAATTTATTATCATTCATTTTCTCAAAGAAGGAAAGTTAAATTCTGATGACCTTACATACATTTATTTTGCCCAGAATTTATTTGAACCTGAAGCATGCCAAACCATTGTTTACTTATCCCTCATGGTCAGATATCTCACATCTAAATCCACGCTGCGGTTTACAGAAACAGAAAGACAGAGCCCTTGCCAGTTACATAATATTTTATTGTTCAGAGAAAAGGACCCAACCTCAGTCACAAAGCCTATTAACTGCAGCACTAGCGAGACGTGGTTGCATCGATGTGCATGTGGATGCACATATGCTGACGACCATACGCTGGGTGCAAGTGGCTCTGGCATAACAAGTTAGAGCGTGGTGACATTACACATCATTATTAATTGTTGAATTTAATTTCTTTGTCAAGCGCACTTAACAGAAATGACACCACACTAATAAGTAAAAGATAGAGATGATTTTTTTATTTATTTTTAAGGAAATCAATATAGACAAGTAATTATGTGCAAATACTTTCACTTCCACATAGTGCTAATCTCCAAGGATATCTGTAATTCACATAAATACAGATCAGAAAACACAGAGTTAAAAAAAAGCATGATATTTTAATGTAGCCATGTGCAGTATTAGAACAGGGTATTCTTTCTTGGGAGAAATGTTAATGAGTTGTGTATGTGCAAACATGCATATGTATATAGCTTCAAACTTTAATTCCTACTGATTCGTATTTCTAAAATGCTGAATTTCTTCAAGTAAAACAGAGTGATAGCGTAAGTTTAGAAAACATCTGTATTGGTACAAAGTCCTTAACCTAACACAGAGGTTGCACAAATACAGAAGTTGCTATCACATTCCAATTTCCCAGCAGTACAAATATCCAAAGAACATTTACTACACTTCACATCTCTCCTTTGCTAATACGCAGTACAGGGATTTGAAGCAAGGGTCTCACCTTTATACTTGTAAAAGAGAACACCTATTAACACTATTGTAATGTTCTACATAAATTGGAAGCGTTAGTGCTAGTAATGAAATAATAGATTGTAGAAGCATTGCAAAAGCGAGTATTACAGAATACTTGGCAATATCTCTGAGAAACTAGATGCTTGGGAGTAAGCCTGATGGTATCTTCTTCCTTATTCCCATAATCCCAAGAAGGGAAAAACTGTTTTTGTGGACAGTGGACTGGACCAGAATAACTCACCTCAACTTTCAAAGTGAAACCATACATGTACTCTTATCTGTAGGTCAGCTGCTGCTTTTGACACAGTGCAGTTTTTCTTCTGGAACTGATGAAACAAATAAGGCACCCTGTATATGCTTTTAAATAATTCTGACATGAAATACGGAGTTGTTCAGCCAAGAATTATTACTCCCTAATATTATTTTTATATTAATATTGTAATACATCAAGAATTTACTATAAATACCATCCTTCAAGAAGGACCAGCAAGAGTCATTTTACACAGATTAAGTAGTTATAATTCAATGGGGGGGGGAAAAAAGGGCATTTTAAGACACGATCAACAAAAAGCCTAATTCCAAAGACTGTGCCAGAATATGCTATTTCAGTTTATCATGTCTCAAAAAGTTGTAGGCTAGGTGAGCCATAACACTGAGCTGATACAGTACCCATGCCCTGCTGAATTTACTGTATGAATTCCACGTGTAACTGCTTTCCTTCAAATGTATCACCTTTTCCACCGAGAATCCTGTCCCTTTAAATAGAAAACTTCTGGGGAAAAAAAGTGTCAAGTTTGCTCTTTAATATTGAAGGGACACGTATGTTCAAGCTTAGCGACGCTTTTATTAATAAGAGTTTGACAAATTAATGCTATTAGCTATTGTATAATGCTGGAGCACAGGAGCAGCTTTGTAATAGAGCATTTAAAGTCTGCAGGATATTTATTTCCTAACACAATCTGCAAAACTTGTTTCCTCTAAGAAAAGAACAGCAGTGTAAATTCACGTTAAAAGAGTTCTTCATCTGCATTTTTCCAATCAGTGGTATCAAAAGTTTAACTCAGCTGCACTTGGTTATTTGTGGAATAACCAAGCCATAACAATGAATGGTTTATTTAAAACTGACAGGACCAGAAAGCAGTAACTATTTACTTAGGCGGTGTACCTTAGTATACACCAGTAAAAATGTTCTCTTTTCCCAAAAGGACTTTTTGCATAAAGGGCATTCACTTTGCTTCCTTCCCACACTTCTTACATCCAACTTTGTACATTCAAAACTAAGTACTATATTTTTCTTGCTATTCAGTATATTTTTATTTCCCCCCCTTTCTGATTAAAAGGCATAAACAGAAACACTAAAACGAATTCAGAGGGCACACTCTTTATACTGACATTTTATTAAAGAAACCAACTTTCAGGGAAAAATCCAGTCCTTTGTGGATAATAAAATAACACAATCTAGGTAGCAAGAAAAAAACTAATTTAGCATCAAATGGGCAGAAATATATCTTCCACAGCAAGAAGCATTTTTGTACTGCAGAAAGAACAATTTCATTCTAATGCAACACTGTGACTGTGTATTGCATATGCAAACACTCAAACTACTTTTAATTTTACAGTATTTAAGGAAGAGGACCTAAAATTACTCTGTTATTCTGTACAGCAATTAATTCAGTCATGACCTCGTGATAATTTGGGGTTCTAAGCTCATTAACATAACATTTTAATATTACCTTTAAAAATCACAAGCAAAATCTTAATTACGGCTGAGCCATCTAAATGTGTGTTAGCACATCTTAAAATAAATGAAGACTTAACCTTGTCCAGATAGAAAGATAAATTATTACAGGGCGTGTAATAGCAAACAAAGGCTTGGAAGACCGTAATTTTGTTACTTGAAATTATAATATTAGTTTACTAACTAATTTTGAGGCACATGTGTACGGCACATGTGTAAAATCGGCTCGATGCAGCCTGCTTACATGCACACACACACGAGCTGGAATGTCCTAATTCTGATCAAAGATGTATGTAGCCGGATGTGCGGTTAATTCACTGATCAAATTTTCACAACTGAAAAACATCTTGAAAGACATAGTCCTAGTTGCCAGGAGTGCGTGTAAACTGATTGTATGCTTTAGGATGCATCTTAGGACCTCTTCTGCACGCGCACGCACACAAAATAAAAAGGAAGAAACGCAGAAAAAGATGAAAAGGCACTGCTTTGCACTTCCAGTACTCTTACAGGGCAGAGTGAGACTGTGTGAAATACACTTAAAACACCCGCAGAAGCTAAACTCTAGTCTTACTGACATGTTCTTACAGTAAGCTTGTGTTCCATAAAAACTATATAAAAGTGTCAGGAGCGTAGATGCGTAGCACATGCATGCAATGTAAGACAAATCTGCCCTGTAACAATAATATACAGTAGCTCCTCAATGTCCGTGAAAGATTTTAAAATGCACTAAAAATCTATAAAAATACTCTACTGTCAAACTTCAAGACTGTCCACTGAACCAAGCAGATGTATTGAATAAACACTGTTTAATGGGGTTTAAATTTTATCGGCTATGTAAAAAATTAGAAGAATTTGAACTATCAGTTGTTTGAAGTCTTCTACCATCACATTTAAGAATCCTGCTTGCCTACAGAGCTGACTACATATAGTAAATACACATAATACATAATGGTTACTCTATTTGATCAGATATGCATTAAATAAAAATAAGCCAAACAAACTTATAAAGATACTAAGATGGGCAATAATTTTACTAGTCTCAACACTGATTTAAAAGACTTCTCTTTTTCTCCTTTACATACCTGGTTGTTATCAATTACTGATGTGTCTTCACCCTTCTTGCTGCAAAAATTCCTTTAAAAATTAGAGCACACACAGCACAACATTTGAAACCTATATACATAAAAATACTCTTTTTTTTCAGTAGCCCAGAAAATCTGAAGGTTTTTTTAGGCTGATGATATCTTCACATAGAAACACAGAACGTCTGCAGACAGTAAGAAGCCTTTAGTAAGCCTTTTTGCTGCACCATAATAATCTGATCCAGAAATTCAAGGGTACCTTAAACAACGGGCTACCTGTTCTAGCCATGCTTAGGAATGTGGCCAAATCATTTTTATTGATTTAACCTTTATAGGAATGCTACATATCCTCAGAGCAAAACATTTCTAATGCATTTATAATATGATATACCTCTGAGAAGTTATGAAAAAAAAAATCTTATGACAGATAGGTTAGCCCCCTTCCACTATTACGTTTTTCTGATCTAGTGATCGATAGGCATTCGTGTTAGACTATTTTGTGAGTTTATGTGTTCGTATTCATAGGATAAAATCAGAAACTGTAACACTTACAGAAGACAAGACGAATATCTGACCTGTCTTTGTTTAAGAAATAAGAACTGCTGAACTGATAGCCAAGACTCTAAATACTCCTTTCATTCTAGAATTACACATCAATCATGTTACCTGCAAACATATCAAGTTAAAACTTCCAGAATTTACAGTCCTTTCTGAATAAACTGAGCAGCATGCTAGTTATGTTCAGAGAGCTTACAGAAGGTGGTTTGTGTATCTCTCCAGAATTCTTAAAGAAGCACTTCTTAAATTCCCTCTTCATCAGAAATCTCTTTAGTATATATTTCAAATCAGTATTTCTTGATGTCACAATTCATATTCTATTATTTTTAAGCTCGGGTTTGAAAAAAATTGTATATTTTAGTATTTGTTGTTCTTTTGAATGTTACAAACCACACTTGAGCATTACCACGAGTCACTTGTTTTTCAGAAAGTGAACTGTTCGGAGTTGCTCATTATGGTAGACTCCTTAACAGGGCAAAGCAGACATGAAAACCGTCTGAGAAGTCAGTCAAACAAAAGTAAATATTCTCGTGTTACATATTATATTAGTTATGTGTCTTTTAAAGAAAATCAGGGGTGGTTTTTGTTTGGTGTTTTGTTTTTTTTTCTTGTTTACTTGGTTAACAAGTAAATGGAGAAAACCTGGTAATGAAAATTATTCCTATTTCTAATTCTAATAAAAAATCTAGTATGTTAGTCTTCACAACTGAGAAAGCATAGCCAAGAACACTTTGGGTGGGCAATACACTGTACTGCAGATAACCTATTTTAATACAATTTCTCTCTACTTTTTCTCTGAAGACATTACTGTCTGGAGACCATATTAAGGTCTCATTCATCTCCAGAGAAATATGTAGCAACCCTACAAAGAGAAAAATACTAAAATAATTTGTTAGTGAAATAAGTGCCTATCTGCACTGTAACGTAGCCTGTAAAGTTACTACAAAGAAATCAGTTTAACTAGAATATATGACTTACCATAAAAAACACACCTGCAAATTGTTTTACCTTTTTTGTTGTTGTTTGTTTTGTTTTAAATAAGAACCTGGATTTTTTTTTTTTTTCAGAAAATAAATCACTAGTTTTGTCTCTTCTCACATTTTTTCCTAAAAAATATTCTGAAGGTAATTCCATACCCAAACATACAATATTCACACACAAAATATCCCTCTGACATGAGCCTCATGTTTTGCTAAACCAGACAAATTCAAGACCTTACTGTGATACACATCAAGGATTTTTATAAGGACAGCCTAGTTTTACCTTTGTTCATGTTGCATATCAGGGATCTGACCAGATGAGTGCTTGCCCTTATGTAAACCCAGTTTGCTCTGTACTACAGTAGACTGAGAGCGTTCATCAGTTGCCACATGAAGACCAAGGACAATAATCAAAGAATAAATAACTAATAATTTCAAACAAGATCATTAAAGCATATCAGAGCATACTTGATTTCAGCTTTTATACCTGTAGAGTAAAAGGAAATGGAGCAGGAGGGAACTAAAGCAATTGACAGATCAGAAATAAATAATTTGGTTGATAAACATTTGAAAGTCTCTGTAATTAATAGGTTGGTGCTGAGTGCTGAGTCTTCCATTTTTACAGTTATAGTAGAAAACTTCTGTTTTTGCTTTTTATTACAGTTCACCTTAAGGAAGCACCTAGGTAACACTGAAAAATACTGGAATGTTAGAAATGCAAGCTGTCCTCACAGACAGTGGTGATGGAAAAAGGCCTAGTTTAAATGCTTTAGCAGTAATAAAACTGCTTATAGTAGTACTCACTTTTTGCAACATAATAGATATTAGATATGTTTGTACAAGAGGCTTTATTAGCATCGTTATCCTGGCAAACAATAACATCTTTTGATACTACAGAAAAGCTGCTCTGTGCTGGTGGGCAAGGAAGGTCAGATGGAAAACTAAAACTAACTCCATCTTAACCTGTAAACTTTCCTGACTACTAACCTAGTAGGGGAGTCCCACAGCCTTCCCACAAACTCAGGTAGGGAGCCTTCTGCTCTGGTCTGCAGGAACAGCACACGTGCCCTCGCAGCTGCAGGAATGCCAGCCTCCTTGGCAGCTCTCTAAGTTTGTCGACGCAGGTTTGCCACAGAAAAGTTGCCTCCAGATTTCCAGCTCATAAAGGAGTCTTAACATACACACACTTACATACACACGCACACATGTATACACACTGACACATGCACGCATATAAAAAGCTCCATACTTGACAACTCAAGCCTGCAAGCTATTAGAGGAGCAATTGTGATACTTTTGGAACCCTAAAATTTAATTTCAATGGGTTGAATAGGGGAATACAAAGTGAGGAGACAATGGGCTCTGGGAACATATTTTGCAAGGCTGTTTTATGGGGACTCAAAAAGGAAATTGTACAGATGAGGACAGGCTATCTATCTGACATGTGACTGGCATTATACAACAGAGAGGAGCACCAAAAATTCTTATCCCTGATGACATACGGGTTCTTAGAGTGATGGAAGTATTACAGGTCAGGCAATGCATACATTTTGACAACGTATAATTTGAGTAACTCGGCTTGTTTTCATGGCACTTCTAATAACTCTTCCTCATTTCCCATTGTTTTTTCCCCATAACTCTTTCCCATTTCCGATTGTTTTGGTTTAACGACTCTCCCCACGTTTTCAAATACTAGAAATACTGTAAGATTCTCATTTCACAGCCAAGAGTCAGACTCTGGCAAGCTTGTCTCTTCACAATTTACTACCCACCTCTCATACTTCCAACCTTCTCTACCTCCGGTCTTGAAAGTAAAGAGTCCACTTTCAAATGCCAGACAGATGTCAATGGTCCTTTCTTTCAGGATTGTTTAGACTTAGACACTGTCTTCCTATTTCCTCTTTCTTTTTCCTTATAGCATGGGGCATAACTCCTGCAAGAAGCTGATTCCAAATTTACTTGAATATATTTCGTCCATATAGCATATTCTTCTTATTATTAGTATTACATTATTCTATATTTAAAATTGTTTAAAAAGAACGTGATCACCTGAATAAAGTTCCTTCAGCTGTCTTATTTGCAGACAGCAGTGTGAAATGTGTCTGATACGCATTCTAGAAGTCCTACTCCTGCTTCTGAGTCAGAGCCAACTGGCAATCCTAGGCATCATAACAACCAACTGGCATCTTTCATTTCTTTAGCAGGAACTTCAAAGATTGTTTTTTAATATACATTTGTGTAGTGCCTACCATAACAAAAATAGTTATCCATAGCTACAACTCCAATAGGAAAACCTAAATAAATAACAATAGCAGAAATTTTATATACAGCATCATCAGCTCAACCTCACTGAACATCTGTTTCTTTCAACCTTGAAGTAGACAGCTTTACTCTAGGCTAACTTATTCTGATGAACATTTGAGAAGTCTGTCCTTAAAAATAAATAAATAACTTTTAAAGGCATACTGATGACTCATCTGCAGGACTTGGTAATTTTGGTTCTTGCTGGAAAAATGCTTAGCAAATATTGTCAGCAAAATACTTCCATTTTCTTTGCATAAGCATATTTTGAACCTGAAAATAGCAATGTTAACAATTGTGCCATCACCAAATATAGCTGTTCCCTATTTTGGATAGGATACTGAAGGTATTCAACTAGAAAATTGATTTTGGCTGCATCTAAGTATTTTTTAAAAAATTCAAAGCATTTATGATTTTTTCAAACCTCACTGACCGAGACTTGGTTGTGTCAACAACGCCACACAGGATTCTGAGAACAAAACACAATTATTCCGTTCTTTCTAGGCCAGTTTCCTAAAAGCCCAGTTCACACCATACACAAAGCACTGTCCTGCATCTGGTCCTCCTACATCAATCCTTTTTGCTCAACCCGCTGCTACTCCTGAGATTCTGAACAAATTGAAACGGTCAACCTACAAACACTTGTAGGGTACCAAGGTGGGAAGACAATCGAAATGGATTAATCAAGAACAAATAGATGTCATATTAACCCAGATGATTAACTTGAAAGAAATAAAAATGGCTTTGTCAATAAAGACGAAGCATCAGAATCAATGCAACTTGGCTCCAGAAAAAAATGTCAATGCTGCCAACCTATTCGCCATGGGAACTTGCAAACTCAGAATAGAGAATAAGTATCACACTACGGAGGAAGTGTTGCAAACTGTAATTCATATCGATGACAAAACGTAAGATATTTTTAAGAGTCCCACAGGGAGATCCTGTGCCCATTTTTGTTTAGGTTAATATATTCAGCATCAATGAGAGAACAGGAACAGTATTTATTGGAATACCTATAGGAATTTACTATGACATCAAGCTGGAAGGCTCTCAAATGTTTGAGGAGAAAAGGATCAGTTAAAGAAAGTCTGAAACTAGCAGTATAAAATTAATCAGACAAGAGTAAAAATGCAGAGAATCAACTGTTTATTGTAAGGTGAATAACCTGAAGAAAGGAAACATGGAAGAAAATCTGTCAATTAAGAAGGCTCACAAACTAAGCGGACAGGTGTTCAAGTCATTCTTACAGACACTATCAGGACTGACATATAGCAAGAAGATGTAGGAGATAAAGACAAGATATACAGAATCTAAGAGATCAATTAGAAAACTTTTTACCTGATCAAAAATAAGGAGTTAATAACAGTTTTAGAAGCCATGATCTATGTGAAAAGGTTAAAGCAGCATTTCAAACGTGTATGTCCTTCGCATCCCACATATTTTCACATTATATCCACGGTCACTAGCACTACTCGTCCACACTAGTCCTACTTCTTCCTTGTGCAAGGCCTTGTGCAACAAGAGGAGTCAGGTATCACAGTCATCATTGCATTAGAGGAACAGGTTAAGAACTATAAGCATAAAAAAAGCCCTGTGAAAATTGTCCAACACTCCCCTTCACTACAGTTTGTACCAGGTGAGACAGTTTGCTGTCCTACCTCAGTGACCAGAGAAAGTAGTTCCCTCCCAGTCCCAAACATCTTTTATCAGTGATTATTTTACTTGTTAGTCATTGAACACATGTAAAGGCTTTTGCATATAATTAATTTTCCAGAGGAAAAGGTAGGATGAAAACTTTGCAGTAACTCAGCTACTCCTGAAGGATGTGTTCAGATGCCCACCTTTATTCTGCAATTAGTTATTACTCCTGAACAAAAGGGGAAAGAACAACTTCCTATTTAATAAGGGTAAAAGCATATATACTCAAGAGTATGACAGAGTATGTAAGTTGGTATAAGCTCACATCCTCATTTATCTATAGGAAATCTGCATGCCCAAATTCAAGCAGAATATGACTTAAAAAAAAAAACTCACTAGGCTTGACAACATTTGAGTGAAAGATTTTATTTATAAATAGGCCTTACTTAGTGAAACACTTAAGTACACACACAACTACTTTTATGACAGTCCCAGCAAAGTCGATACTAATATCCATCTCAAAATTTCAAATCATCCCGATAACCCATGTAAAGTATATGTTTAAAAAAAAAAACTCGTATCCATATCCTACTACAGAGTTTGATAAGTGATGCCCAACTCATTTTTGATTTGTAATTGCAACAAGGAAGTCAAACTATGAGGATAGGAATCAGCTCCACAAGATGGTTTTTCCTGTTGAGAGTGAAATTCAGATTTGTTCAAGATAACTTCAGGCAAGTCTTAAAGCATCTGAATGTTGACTCAGCAAAGAAAAAAAAAATCATGCTAATCATAATATATGCATGCTAATCATAATATATAATAAACAGTGGATTTTTTTTTCTTTTTTTTTTTTTGTATATTCTTAAATATTACTAAAAGGAGCTCAGACAAATTAACTGGCTGGCTCCAGCTGCTTCATACTGCTTCAGTAGCAAATAGCAGCTAAATATGCAGCAGCAAATGTGCCTTGAATAGGGAGTTAAGCTGCCAGTTTTATTTTTATTTTTTAACAGTCTGATGGCACAAGTGGCTAGGGAACTCAGCTGACAGACTTCACTACAGAGCAGTGCTGGTTTGGTTCAGATACATTTTAGAACCCCCTCCTGGAAAAACATACCTAATCAAAATGCTGTGTTTCTTTTTTTGGTAAAGGATTATCCCTTGTTAATTTGAACAAAGCAGTAGAGTTTTCTGGAAACTGACATCTTTGCAAACAAATTTTTCAACTCAAAGACAGTCTGAAGTGTCCAAGCCCACCCACTTTGACTTACAAGTCAAGCTGAATACTTAAGATAGAGGACCTGAGAAAGACTTGAGAGATGTGACTAATACTTAATTCAAGACTGATGACAAAAAAAAAAAAAAGGTTAAGAAGATATAAAGACAATTATACAGATCTCTCTGCCAGTAGTCTCAAAAGATAAGAAAGGAAATATATTGACGAGGTGAAAAGGAAGACTGCATCAAGTCACTCATCATCACCTCTTTGAAAAAAATACCTGGCCTTTTCATTAAAGATCACTTAACAAAAGCTGTTGTATAAATTATAAGCAAACATATCAAGAAGGCTTCATTAATCAAATTGAAATTGTAACTACTTCACTATATGTACAATCGCCAACTGCAGAGTTTTAATAGTCTTTCCTTCAGTCCAAAACATCATTTCCCTCCTCCAAGTTTAAAACTCCCCACAATAGATTTTTCACCAGCTTTGGCTGTAGTATATAGGCTGTTTTTTTAAAGTCTCAATTGCATAAAAGATAGCTATGCTTCTGTGATCAGCAGTAAAACATTCTTTAGTAGGTGAAAACAGAGATATAGGGAAAGATACAAGCCTTTCACCTACCACAAAAATAAACTCAGTGATACCTCTGTAAAGTAGCAGCAACTGTTCTTCATGCTTTCACTACCCCACATTTGAAGAAGAAAAAAAAAAACCAACAAAACACAATCAAAGTAGCCATAGCAATGACAGCTATCATCAGCTGGAGGGGATGCTAGCCTTTCAGAAGAGTGGATATGAATTGTTATTGGTACCAGCAACCAACACTTGTCTGTAACAGTAGATGGAAACACTTGGCATGCAGGGAAAACCATGATGCAAGCTAATAAGTAGCAAAGAATGACACAAAAAGAAAAAAAAAATAAATCTAATTCCTGTTTTATTTCTACTCAGTCAGACAACTATCTTCACTTAAGTGTGAATGAAGGAAATAGTGTTGCCAAAAAAAAAAGTCAGACATCCTTAGAGATATTAAATGCATTTCATAGCATCAGCTGTCGGAATAAACAAAGCTTTATTGAAATTGCTAAGGAGAAGACAAAAGTATTAGTTAAAACTTTAAATGGTCTGCAGAAGTTTCTGCCTAAGGCCTCAATTTTCAATTGAGAAAATAGTGTTATGACTTGCCTGTTTCAAAAAGATCATAATGATTAATCAAATAATATCTTTCCCTCAAAAGCTACGTTGCCATATAGAGAACTCTTTTAAGAAAGAAATGAAATGCTCAGCATAAAGTTCTTAAATACACATTTGAATAAGCAATTTTAAAGATTCAGTCGATTTCTCTAGATTAATCTAAACATTTAACAAAAATAGCTGGTGGTTTGGACTTTTGATTTTTATCTGTCTTAAGAATTCAAAGATAAATATTGCCATCCTAATCCCAGTTCCAGAAATATACATGACTTTGATTATTCAAAAGCTGCCCATTTTTCAGAAATAGTTCTGTAATTCATTAGAAAGAGAGATGAAACGCTGGTGCTTTTTTTCCATAAGTTGATCACACACATCTGGTTCATTCTTCTGAAGCATAAAAGGACCTGACAGACAATGAGATGTCACGTCAAAGGCAGCGCTGGTCACTATAACGAGAGCAGTACGTCTGTACAGGGGTCCTGCCTGGGCAGGTGGCGTGGAAAATCCTGCCAGTGCACACTCAAAGGCATAGTTTGTTTTAATGCACTTCTTTCCAAAGAAGGTCTCATTCTTGAAAGTATAAGATTGGCATTTAATAGAGAAACAGAGCAGAAGGAAGCTTGCCAACTAGCTACAGAGCCTTCCAATTGAAAGTCACCAGATACGCATCTAGCCTGGTTGTGCAGCATGGATTAAAGCTGGTTCAGTTTACTTGATTTTTCAGCATCCCCTACACAGGGCTACTTACTGGCCATTTCAGTTCAGAAAGCACAAACAGACCTAGAAGCACACAGAATGATCAACATTTATAAACCTACAGTTTTTAAAAGGTAGTTTACATACAGATAGATTTAATTACACAATTTGCATTACACATTCGATTTGCATTTCAGAGTTGCACAAGCTTTGATTTCCACGACTGATCTGTCTGCTGTAAAAAGCAAAACTGGAATTGTTGGGGCATCAGCAGAAGCTTAGGAAGTCTAACAGCTGTAGCATTTTTCTGCATTAAACACAAAAGACTACTCTGATCATCTTCAGAGTCCGCATTCCCTCTTTGCAGATGATATAGTGAAAAATGGTTTCACTGGCATCAAAGCTTATATTAGCAAGCAAAGTCCTGTGCAGTTCTATGGTTCTCAAAGCTATGCAACCTTTAAAAAGACAACATGTTAGTCTTATTCAGCCCCTAATATCAGCATCATGCTATGAATAGATGTTTACTCTTCTCTCAAGTCTGTATACACACACACAAATATGCATACATTTAAATATATATACATGCATATATTTTTGTATACTACCCAGTATACCACAGTGAAGTCCTCATTATTAAGATTGCAAATCAAAAAACAGCAATGCAGGCTGCCAAATAACTCATTATTGACTACACCTCCTTACTTAACTATTAGATGAAATGTACTTGTGGAAAAGAGATCTGCCTGTCACAAACCTGCCACCAACCAGTTAGACATTCAGTTTAAAGCTACCAAGAGCTGCAAAACATTGACTTCTTTAGGTAGCTTTTTTGAGGAGCAGGAGGTTCAAGAAAATGCATTCAAACAAATCAATCTCTTCCTGCATGCTCACATTTTGATTCCCATGATATTTCCTAGATAGCTAGGCAAACAGATTAAAATTAACTTGAGGTCAACAAAATGTTACAGATACATACATGCAAACAAAGAAGCAGACAGTATTTATTTTAATAAAAATAACACATTTTTTTAGTAAGAGAGAGGAATGGAGGGATATTTTTCCATCTTTTCCAAATAACTGATACAGTCTCAAAGTTGGCTCAAACTTTTTAAAGCTTTTTGAAAAACGTTTTTTAAAAAATCATAATAAATTTCAGCACTATAGCAGTAATGCAAAATACACTTCAGGTTTAAGAGTTACAACACAGTGTTACCAGTAACACAATGTTACCAGTATGTTTTGTCATAACTGGTCAGTGAAACAGTAATTTCCAATACTTTCTGCATAAGTTTCCCCAAAACTACAGGCAGATAACAGAGTGTTTGGGGTCTGGGGAGAGTTTGTTAACTTTATTTATTTCTTTTTCCCCGGGAAATATGCAGAATTACTTTGTTTATATTTTAAAATATAGATCTCCACTAGCTTTGCAGTCTAGCAGAAAAAGCAGCCATAGTGGCTTATTAAACCACATTGATACATACCTTCCATAAGGACTATATATTTTGTGCTTTTAACTGGGCTACTGAAAGGGACTTTCCACAAAATTAAAAATTCTTTCGTAACTTTAGATGCTGTTTAATATTAAGGTCTAGTGTTCATTTAGAAGTTTTTTTCCGGAGTAGTTACACTAGCTTAGATACACTGGAAATAAAGCAGTTTTCTACTGCAGGTCACAGAAGTTAAACAAAGCAGGCTATAAAATAAATACACAGTTTCCTCATATAGTTGTGGAGCAATCCGATATACAGTCTGAGTAGGTAGGCTGGACCCGATGACCTCCAGACATCCCTTCCAAACTCACTTTTTGCACGACTCCGTTCTATAGTCTTATTATTTAACTGGTGCAGAATCTGTTGATAATGAGTGTGTATGTGCACACGTGTGTGTACCCATTTAAACAGAAACCCAAGTTGTATGATCACATAAAAAAAGCATAGACCTATCCCTCAGGTTCTTGATTTCCTATGAAAAACTCAGAGTAAAAAGCTAAACAACTAAGAACTGTGAGTATGGTTGAGAGGAGAGCTACCTTATTTGTGGAATGCCAGGAACCTTTCCTAATGCTAAAGTGTTAATTTTTTTAATAAGAGAGTATAGTTTATCATGAAATTCATTATTTGCCATCTCCCCCAGTTTTAAAATGGCCAGATGTATTAATACTTGGCAGAACTCAACTGTATTCCTGTAAGGCTTTTATATCACTGTGTACATATCAAATGTCTGTGTTATCTTGCTGTACTTCACCAAAAGCACAAACAGGATTTAGGCTTGGACTAGATATGCTGAAGGCTTTAGACAAAGAGCTGAACATTGAGTGATTCATAGTGAAGTATCACTATATAGTTTCAAAATGGATAGTCATGCTTTATTTCAGGACCAAAAACACACTCCTTCAAGATATTTTATCCAAATGACTCTGAATCATAGTTAAAGGAGAACAACAAGCCATCTGCTAGTGATACAACACTGGTTCAAAAATTAAATGAGTGTTTAACACATTGTCCTTTCCAGGGTCACAACACAGCCTACTGAGTTTCTATAGTATTGCATCTTCATTTTCCAGGCGTAAGACTGTGTCATGGCTGTTGCCTTTTTAAGTAAGAAAAAGACCCACACATAAGCAAAGCAGAGCTTCTTCAGAAATACTCACTGAGTCTAGAAATGGAGGATGATTCAAAACCACAACTACTCAATTTTCTAAAGGTTGTACAAATCATGTTAGGGGAAAGGGGAGAAAAACAATCTGAGCTAAAAATAAGTAACAAAGAAACATTATCGTTCAGACAAGGGTACATTAGGTCAGAAGCTGCTGTTTTTTAACAGCATAAAGTGCTTACAGCTTTCTGTTCGAAAACCCAAGTAGAAACACAAAGCCACCATCATCAAATGAGAAGAGCAAGTAACTTGTTTGCTCAGCATTTTATGTATGAAAAAAAAAAAAAAAGAGCTTTAAGCATAAACTACGTGTTTGGGGCAGTGGATTATTTTAAAGTCAAAAAAGCACGTCATTGCTAACATATTAAGAAACTGCCAATACTATTTTGTAGAATAAACCTAACACTTGCCATTAGACTATTCTTGTACGTGTCCTGTCTCCACCCTCCTCCCACTCCGCCGTTAGTCTTACTGATGTTTCTACCATCCAATTATATCACAACTGCTAAATTATTATTTACCATTTCTAAAGCCAAGCTAAAAGAAACAGTATCAGTTATTCAGCAAATCTAGCACATTAGAAATAACGAACAGCAACATTTAATATGCAGTATATTATATATTAATTTTATATATTATATATAACAAAGTCAATTAGAAGAGTAAGCAGAGGGAGTCATCCAATGGAAATTAAAGGTATGATAAAGCCATTTGGAGACTTGTATTAAAAAAAGTGATGATGTTAAACTCTCACTCTTTAGCTCTTTTATTGCAAGTCCCAGAGCCTGTGTGGGATTTGAGGATAAACTAATCACCTTACAGACCAATTTAGGGAGAACGTCATAATCTAAATTACTATGTTGCAATCGCAATGACAGAGAAAAACACAAACACCTTGCTCTAACCACTAAGGGATATCTTGTAGCTCCGAAGAGGCAGTTCCGTACCAGGGGTGGCAGACATCAGCACCAGACAAGCAAAAGCTGGGAAGGATTATAGAGCCTTTGTGCCTCAGAGGGAAAAATATAAATATAAATAAATAAATAAAAACAGAAATATTCCTCTCCAAAGCCATGGCAGACAGCTGAAGGAGCAGAAAGAGCACCTGGATGAGAAGAATATTGTGACTCAACTACTTAAGATACAGTGCAGTCTGCAGAGGCTCCTTCTGCTCCTTCTGACTCTGCTCCCACATATTCCAATTGTGAACTTCCAATTCCTTACCTGATACAACCATAAACAATTCTGCAGAGTGCAATGACATCAGCAGAACAAAAAAACACACACACAATAATTACAGCATCTATCCCACTACTGTTCTGTACAGCTAAATGATGTTCTACTACAGCGCTGCGTACTGACACGTACAATCTGTACTGTCAAATTAGATGCAACTAGAACAAATAAATTGTAATTACAAGTTATACAGCTGCAGTTTAAAGACTTCAGCAGTTAAGAAACGACTCACTCACCAGTTATGGTTATGGCTGTACTTAAACTCGATTTTCAGATTCATTCTGCTAGAACCAATGTATTACTTTTTTTTTTTTTTTTACACTTGAGAAAACAAGTAGAAAACACTGAACTCAATTAACATACTAGCTTATGATTTAATTGGTATTCAGTTACAATACCAACTGTATGTCTTCACTTCAGAAAGACAGTTCACTTCCAAATTTAAAAATCTTTCACTTTGCTATTAGAAGATATGTTAAAGTAACTTACCAAAATCCGAAACCAGAGAATTCCAGGAATCTCATTTCAAAAGCCTGGAATCGTGTATCTTAAAGTACTTCCATACCAAACAGAAAAATCCAAACATAGGACATACTTGAGAAGTTGTATGCAACTCAGAACAAATAACTAAGTAGAACCGTGCATGTTGTAACCTTCCTTAGAGGAACTCTTCCTGTGCTTATAAAAACAGGTTTCACAAATTAACTGCAAAACCTACATTAACATTGAACTTTCAAGAGAAAAATGCAGCGCTACTAGAGCAGAACTACTTGGGTTTTGTGCATCTCGTTATGCTAAACTTTGGCTAATTCTCTTCAGGGTAAAAACTGCTGTCCAGATTAAGCCCGTTAGCCTTTCCCCATAAAAACATCCTTCATGTGTTTCTTTTGCAAACATTCTGAATATGAGTGCAAATTTGAAATTAGTTACGGGAAATTTCCTTCAGCAGTTTGTGAAGAGACACAGCACTGCATTTTCTCCATGTAAGAGGCTGCTTGGGCACTGGACGTTAAGAAAGATCCTTTTGCCCCTTCATAAGCAAATACAAGATAATCAACAGAAAAAGGAGAAAGGCAAGAGATAGAGCGCATTTCAGACATGATGTTTGAGAGGTATCATTTAAGTGAATTCTGCTACTAAATGGTAAAATGTAACTTCAGTATTACTAAAGGGTCATCTAAAATAACTATACTTAAAAATGTTGTACGGAAACGTGGTACAGTTTTCCATTTTCAGCTTTTGAGTCTTTTAGCATCAGTTGTTTGAACCCTACCAGGCCTCCTCAACAAAATCATGTTGTGCTATTGGCTGTATACGGAAGAAACTCTGCCTTTTAAAGCTTAAAACTAAACTGATCACCTCAGCAGCAGGAAGATCTGCAGCAATTTCTCTAAGGAATGTCCTTCCTCTAATCTGCCCTACCTGTGAAAGAAAAACTTAGTTCTGCTCCTAGTTTTCTATCTCGTACCACTCTTGCCTGATGTATTTGATGAGGTAGACACAGGAAGAAAAACACTGTTGGGTAAATAAGTTCCAATCACATCTGTTGCCATTCCCTCTTTAGCAAAGGGTCAAAAAAAGTCTGCAGAGAGGGCTTTCAGCTCAGTAGGCTAAACTGGTTATTTTTGAACAATGCAATCTCAGCAAAATTCAGGGTTCAGATATGGTAAACAAGTACAGGACAGAATAGAGAAATTCTTTACAATCCCAAATTACAGTTTGGTTAACCAGAATGCTCCCAAAGCCAGGTCATTACTGCTGTTTTCTTCCACTATCATTCCAAATGAACTATCCAAAGTCAGATGATTTCACTGATCAACTTCAAAGCAAAGAGGGATAGGCACACGAACGACTGAAGTCATAAGGTTATAGTCATAAAAGGGTTCTGTGAACACTATCATATCTCATTACAGTAAGATAAAACAAATTATTATTAATATTCAACTCAAGCACATGTTTATTGGGTGTTGCATGCTGTATGGATCCTGCAACATTTTATTAAAAACAATCACATGGACTGTCTATTCAGCATAACTTCCTACTCACCATAATCATTTACTTGTTTCAAATAGAATCAGGGCCCGCATGCACTCCGCATTCCAAGAAACCTAAGATATATGAAAGGCAACACTCTAAAAACTTTCTTTCTCCCGGGGAAGAACTGAACCTGGCATGAGGGGAAACCTCCTGAGGAACCTGGCATGAGGGGAATGGCAGCTCTGGTGTTTATGCTTGCTCACAAGGGCCAGTCATCTTACACATTTGGGTGTTAAACAGAAAACAAAACAAAACAGGAAAAAAAAAAAAGAAAAACACGAAAAAAAGACTCACAAAGTAATCAAGGCCATTATCACAAAAAGAATTATAAAAAACAAAGTTTTGAAGACCAGGATAATAAATTAGATGTTTATCAAAAAACAAGTAGCAGCAGAAGCTAGAAATCAGATAGAGAATATTTTAAAAGTTTTCTTATTAATTCATAAAACAAAACACTTTAGGTAGAATATTCAACAGGGAGTTAAGTCTTGCAAACAGCATAAAATGCATATTTATTTTTATTTAATTAGCATGTAATCTTAATGAAGTATTTAATTATAATTATTCTGTATTTAATTATAATTATTCTGATACTTGGAGCTGGATAAATAAACAAAAACCTAGGTGGCAAAACACACCTGTATGCATCTTAGTCCTTTCATGTTATATACGGTATGCATTTCTTCAGCACTGAGAAACAAGTTCCTTGAACCTTCAAACTGACATGGAAATGCTATTTTAGCATACAAAAGCACTCGTTATTAACAACATTTGCATTTTTCTATTTGAAAATAAATTTAAGACCCAGTACTGGGACACACCAGTAAAATCTTCCCGGGCATTCAGTGCTGAACAAATTCTAATCCAACTCAAGTCAGCAGGAGTTATCTAAATACATTAGTGGGACAAAAGATTAGTTCAGGGATCGTGTTTTTGACCTCCTATATCAACACAGAGCATCCAGCTACTGCCTGTGGTGTGGTGTAACACAGTGTCACTACAGTGAGATTTGAGTTTTGGTTAGTTAAAACAATGCAACTTTTCCACAGCAGTGCCACAGATCTACAGAGTTAGAAGTTTTTACTTTTATTTTTAATTTTTATAAAAAGCACTTAGGCAACAGTGTTTTTCCTTGCTCTGGTAACTCTGAGCTGAACCAAATACGCAAAAAAATGTTTAAATTTACATTTTAAGCATAAAATACTGTGTGTTTTTTTTTGTTGGTGGTGGTGGTGTTTTTTTTGTTTGTTTTCATCACTGGATTTATAGGCAGTTATATGCACCTGAAAAATAAACTATTAAAAATGGAATTAAAGTTGTTCTAAATTCAAATGTAGTGCCTATCCATGGCCTTCTGTGCAGCTAACTAGCATCATCCTAAATATTTCTATAGCACGATGGTCTTCACACTATATACTGAAGCCAAAAGAACAACCAAAATAAATCTGTTCTCACATATTTGCATTTTGCCCTGCATTAAGGCCAATTTCTAACATAAACAAAGAGAAGAGTTAAACTTTACAGAAAATGTGTATCTGTATCTTCTCAAGCAAGACAATCTGCAGCCACACAGCCAGCTAACGAACAAGCCAACAGAGAGGTCTCAGTGACAGAATTCCTTGTTTAAATGCACCACGAGGTATGTTTACCCAAGAGCTAGTCCTGAAAAATAAATCCATTTGTAGTGGTATCCATAAAAATAGGCAGCTTTGACTAAACAGAGTAGTGAAAGTAGGGCCTTTTCTGTTACGGAAAGTAGTTTGTTTTTTGTTGTTGTTTTTTTTTTAATTTTTTGTTTTTGAAGGACCACATTTTCAACATTTCATTTAAACAAAAAAAAATCTGTTATAAAGAAAACATAAAATCATGTTACAGTTGACAAAAAAAGCTGTTTTTCAGACAAAATATGTGGTTGCAGATTGCATATAAAGTAGATAGGGGGAGGGACAACTTTGAGTCTGAAAATAAAATAACACAGAATTCACAAAAAAGGCATTATTTTCAACCGGCTTGCATTAATAAGGTAATACAGGCTACCACTACCAATGACACTGCATGTGGTGGCACTGAGAATGCTGCTACACAAACACACTCTTTGATAATGAAGTATAATGAAGCATAACTAACTAGCACTATGTAATTCCAAGATTTATCATCAAGTTTGAGCCAAATTCTGCAACTTTTTAGCTGATATATAAGTGTTGAAGCACACAAAACTGAACACTGGGGTCACCTACGGGATGAAGCTGTAGGATACAGTGAACTGAAATGTGTCAGATTAGTTTTCAATATATATTTGCCATTGTAAAATTCTTACTCACGTGATTTTTAAAATTATTCTGTTGGTAACAAACTAATCTTGAACATAGCCTATTCTCCCTTTGTTTAAAGAGTTTTCAAAAAAATAGACTGAATCAATAAAAACAACTTCTGAATGGACTTCAGATTACAATAATTAGTATTTTTTATTTTTGCAAACAGTTAAAATAGCTCTGATTTCAAGGCATGTTATTGACAGAAAGAAAAAAACCCTCCATCTGCAAATTGTTCTATACTAGTATTTAGAACTTCACGGTTTCTAGAAATTCTCTGTATAACCAGTGCTTATATTACAACACATGATTTCAACCGAATTACGAATTTTAGCTGCTACTGTGAAATCATCATGGTTGAGAACCTTCTGGGCAGAACTATAATTTAAGTGCAACTGACCTAAGGTTAGCAGTTAGTTTGGAAACAAGTTGTATATCAGCCAAATGAAACCACCTAAAACAAACCTCAGAAAAATACATGAAACCTGCTGAAACTTTTTTTTTTTTTTTTAAATTTTTAACACCTTACTGCTATAATTCTACAGTAACATAACCAGATAACTAAATACAAATAAATAATGTGGGAGTCAAAGAAAAATCTACAGGGCATTTTGTTCTTTTAAATTATGATTATGTAAAATAGCAAATAATTGCAAGGTCTTAACAATTAAAAGACAAACATACCCAGGTAAAAGGCACCTGTACATTGACATGCGTTCGTGCAGTCTGTGACAGTCTGGCACTAACTTTCTATTCCTCTAAAAGTAATCAGCATTTAAGTGCTATCCCCAGCTATACTTAATGCTATTCATGAGGGCACTAGACGTTAGACAGATTTTATTCTGAAAAACAAAGTCTTAATCGTCAATAGAAAAACCAGAACTGTTTTATTAGTGAGTGCATATATATATATATATAAACATATTATGAAAAACTGATTTATGCGTTTTAAGACAAAGTTTCTGCAGTATTTTGTGATTTCATTTCAAGACCCCTGTACATTTCCTCAAATGCATCAGAAATAATATTTGTGAGACTATCATAAAAACACAGTTCCCAGAAGGATTCAGTTCATTCTCTACTGCTTCGGTTAAAAAAAGTAAGCATAGCATATGTGATATACATAGCATGCATATAACCTCGTCACCTTAAAGGGGGTTACTCACAAGCTTAACATTACAGGTAAATTCAAGCCTTCTGGAGAATCAAAACTTTACTCAACATTTAGGTGCTGCGTGTTCCAAATTTACAAGATACCATGTTCAGACTGTGAGGCACTACTAAACACAGACTTACAGATTTCACTGCAGGGTTGTAACAGAATTGGATATTTTACATCGAAGATAGAATTTCTTTACATTTCTTCTGCCATTTAAGTCCTCGTGATCCAGCAGTCCATTTTCTAACATTAGCAACTACTAAATGCCATTCTTGCTTAGCACCCAGTGCCACTAACATGACTTATTTCTCACAAATTTATCTTTTCACATTTTTTGTAGAGAAAGGCAGGACAAACTGAAGGTACTCTTCGTATTACTCCATATGAATTGTGTGAAATAGGTGCTCCTCCTCAACCTCACAATGAAACCATGCAGCTACCACCTCTATTTTCTTTCCTTTAAGAAAGATGTCACCTTTTCTGCACTGTAATCCTCCAGCCTTCAGTATTTCCCAGGATCTTAGGATGACAGCATGGATTTATTATAAATCGCCTAAATGGGAGAATCTGTAACTTCCTAAATTATGTAGTTTATAAAAAATGTCAGCTTCTGTCAGAGCCTGGAAAGTTCTTTTAAAGTGGTAACTTCATTTTGCAGCGCAGGCCAAAAGAAACAGTTGTCATTTTTTTTCTCCACATGGTTCATCCCTGGCACTTTATCATTTCAAGACTCCCAATTCTTTTTCCCCAAGCAAACAATTAAAAAAATGCGATTTTCAACACGCTCGTTACATCCAGGGAATTTCTTCAGTTGCTACTATTTAAATGAAACTGTTTGTGTAAAGCGTTTCACGCACAGAAGAGCTGTTTGTATAGCTCTCGAAGTATAACTTCACCAGTTCTGAAGCAAAAAGGAAAATGTCTATTTCTTCCATTTATATGGCCAACAATAACTTCTACATTCTGACAGGATCGTGTGTATACTGGCGGGGAGGGTAGTTTCAAATACTTTATCAGGAAGTGCACAATTAAATAAAACGCAGGCTCCTCAGATACTGACCCAAAGAGATGCCAGCCTCCTTTGACTCCAAGCTTCCTAGCTCTTCTTTTGTTTTTAAGCCTAGTTAGAGCTATTTTCTCCACAAAGCACAACAGATGCATTTTGCAGTGTACATGACTATTATAGATGTGAACAATAACTGAACAGGATTCTTTTGAGGGAGAAAACCTACATTTTCTATCAGAAAAGGAACTCAGTACAGCAAATCACTGGGTTTGTAAGAAAGCACTCATCTCCTTTAGAAGCTATACACAGGAAATAGTTCATTATCTCATTTACATTATAGCAAAAAATACTCTAACAGAATGTGTCCCATGCTCCACCTACAACAGTCTAATAGTCTCTTAAGGAGATTTAAATGAAAATTAGTTACATCTTTTGCTTTTGACAGGGAACTCTTTGTAGAACCTGACTCTTTGGCATGTGACATGGAAGAAATTTACCATTTTTCTTACATAGTATCGTTATGTCCATAGCTGATCAAAACAAACAAAAATGCAAATTCACATATAGTCTGAAGTGACCTGAGACACCTTTTAATTCCTGACTGAACTCCTTCACAACTACAAAAGAAGTAAAAACAAGGAGAGTACCTAAAGTGATAGAGCAATACTAAAGATGTCAAGTATTTCCATTGTGTCAAAAAGCCAAATATAGTTTTTATCCAGGTAAATAATTATAACCTGTAGAGGCCTGAGATACTTTAACTTCTTTCTGGTTGAAGACAACTGTCAGGGAAAAATATTTACATATTTGTAAATATAAATACACAAATAAAGCTTTAACATTCATCCTATTCTTACATTCAGCTCTAACACCATGGAAACTGGAAGGGTGAGAGTAGAGCATTTAAGGTAAAACTACCTAAAAATTGACACATATACAATTAAGTACACATTCAACTATATTACCTGAAGTAAAATAATCAAAAGGACAATATCGTAAATAAATAATTAAATAATCATAAAAACCATCAGGATGCACCCATATTTTGTATACAGAAAAACTTCTCTACCTTTAAAATGTAGTTACTCACCTACAGGTCAGAAGATGAACATTATGACTATTTTTACTGAAATATAGCTTACGAAAAATAAATTAAAAAGTAAAATATGAAGCAACGTAGTATGATGAAGCTTTCAAATATTGAGTGTTTTCAATGACTTTGACGAAGTAAAGATCAGTAGCCCAAAATTAATTCCCTTTTAAATCCATCCTACTTTAACTCACCCTATCTTAAACAACATCCTGAACAGTCTTCCAGAGCTCAAACTTTAGTGAAAAGAGCCAATGATTACCACTATCTTTTGAGAACGTGGATTTATGTTTTGGTACTCCGGGGCTAGCTTTCTTTATTTCGTTTTCAACTTTGACAAATGAACATAGGGAAAAATCCTTTAAGATATTTTTGCAAGATTTCATAAAGCAAAGCTCCCTTTTATGTGCAGCTGACCTCAGCAATTGGCAAATGTGCATCCTCTCCCCCTCAATAAGTAACATTCATAATCATATATCTTGAAAAATGCACAATTTAGACACGAGCCACTACAGCCTAGTTTTCTATCTGAGTTTAGATATCTTTTAGCTCTAAGCTGAAATACTCTTTAAAGTTCCTGATAAATCAGGAGCACAAATCCACATGGAAGAAGCTCATTACTTTTCCCACCCCCCATCCCAACAGTACAGCATCTTGGATACACATAAAAAGGGGAAAAAATGGCAAGCCACATTTTTGATGAATATGTTGCTTTCCACCAAATGAAGATTTGCAGTCAGCCCAGTGAAATAGGTTACTAGCCAAGATAAAGACTTCTCCAGAAGGAACCCTTCTGATTATGCAAGTACCTTTGAGACTGACAAAGCCCACCTGTTCATATACCATCCAAAGTTTAGAAGTAAACTACAAAATCATGCAGCATAACAGCCTGGAAGTCTCATTAAGTACAACAACAAATGTTTTTTGGCTGATAGGAAGTAAAGTTGTTACAAAGATAAGTTATTTGCAACTGTTCCATATCTTAATTTCATGTGCAATATTATGATCTCGGCAGTCTACCTTTCTATGTTAGCACTGGAAGATGTTAACACAAGAAAAATTAAATAAGCAAAAGGACAACAGGAACAGCTTTCTTTGGTGAAGGACTGAGAAACATAGGTCTTAAATTATGTCTAAAGTAACATTAAAGATACATAGAATCAGCAAGACTTCTCTCTCCATTCAATACAGGGAGTGTTCTGTTATTTATCTAAGTCTTTGCTTTTTTAATCTTTGAATGTTTTCCAAATGAGAAATTAAATCCATTCAGAAAAAAAAGGTCCAGAAAAATCCATAAGTTTCATCACTAATACCCGCTCTCCCCTGCCTGTTATACACACATTCTAAGAGCTAGCTAGAAGAAGCATACAAAAGGCAGATATTACCAGGTATTTTGACTTATTACTTACATCATACTTTGCAATTCAGGTGTAAAGCTTGTCGATTTTCCTGTCCCTCTTCCAGTGCTCGAAGAGGCGACCGCTGACATCGGGCTAGCCACCGTGCTGCTCATCTGAGTAAACAAAAGAAACACAAAACTTATAAATATATTTTAAAAGAGAACATACGGAAGAACAGTAACAACTACGTATCCCTTCATAAAAGTGTATGTGCCTTAAAAATTCCAGGCCTACTTCTGTGTTTCATATAGAACTTCACAATGCCTTCCATGCAGCAATGACATTAAAGCTATTAAGAAAGCCAACTGAAAAAGCACATTTTTCATTTTAGTGACTGAACACGTAAGAGAAACTTGTAAGAACTGTAGAAGTTCACCTCAATGGCTGCTATGTATGTTCCACACTAGATATTCAAAAGGGAAGACAAACTATTCAGGGTGGACTTGAACATAAATGTTCTGCATGCAAAAAGATGCCTGAGACACCATAAGAGAGAGTAGATGCTTACTGTAACCTCAGGAAAAATTGGAAGTGTGTGCTATTTTTAAACATATTTTCTCAGGAACCCATTTAGAGGTACCCTAAAAGCACCGAAGAAAATTATTAGACTAAAATTACTGTTATTTTGGAATATATGATATTCATTGCCGCTAATGTCTTGCTACCCAAAACATTCTCTTCTATTCCTGTGCTGTTGCAGGCAGTGGTAAATCAGTCTGTGCTGCTTCCACTGAGACCAAGAAGAATTAAACAGAGTATTAGAAAAAGCCAGGTAAAATTTGATGAGCGCTATTATCACAAGTTCCTTTCTGAAACACACCTAACACTACAAGTTAGTAGTGCTAAACCATTCCCCTAAACACCACGTCCAGACATCTTTTGAATTCCTCCAGGGATGGGGACTCTGCCACTTCTGTGAGCAGCTCGTTCCAATGCCTGACCACCTTCTCCATGGATAAATTCTTCCTGATATCCAATCTAAGCCTTGCCAGCACAATCTGAGGCCATTTCCTTGCATCCTATCACTTGTCTCCTAAGAGACCAACACCCTCCTTGCTGCAGCCTCCATTCAGGTAGTTGCAGAGAGCAATAAGGTCTCCCCTCTTCTCCAGACTAAACAACCCCAGTTCCCTCAACCTCTCTTCATCAGCAGGACTACAAAACCAGCCTTACGTCTTTAAAACAGAAATGCACTGTAAAAGGAAAGGGTGGTACCTGCACATCTTCATGATACCTCCAGAACTAGAGGTATAACTTTATGCAAAATATTTTATAGCTTTGCCATGCATTATAAAGAAGAAAAAAAAAAAAAAACAATTCAGGGACAGTTCTCCTCTTATTCTACGAAGTAAAACTAACACACATACATTTTCCTTTTTAATAAAATGTTGAGTGCCTTTAAGCAAATTCATTTTATAATATATCTTAAATTACTACAAGTTTGGGAAATCGAAGCTTATTTATGGAAAATTCCATAGCCATAGAATAGGGAGTTTCATTTTTCCCCTTCAAGGTTTTTTTTTTTTTTTTAAGCACAGAACTGCACACACTAAGCAATAATTCTCACAAACAGAACACATTTCCACTATTTTTTACCTCTTCTAACCAGTTTGCTGCACACTAGTATCATCTCAGTTGTACTGATCATTCCTTGTACTATTAGTAGTAGCACTGATAATGAAAAGCAGATGCTAACTTGTTTTGCCATAAGATTTTACCTTTTCTCACTTTAAATGTTAAAGTTAAGATGGATTTCTTTTTCTAAAAATATAACCTAGAACGGTTATATTAAATGCCATTAAAAACATTGTGATCAATCACAAATATTAGGCTCTGGTTTACAAAAACTTTAACACTACATAAGGAGTGCAAGACACATTCAAAAAGGAACAACAAAACTAGGATTTTCATAGGCTGAGGATATAATAGCTTATGGATGGACAACAAATATAATAAGAAGTTTATGCATTTACATATAAGTTTACATTTTTATTAGTGCTTTCAAGTAGATTTTAAACAGACTTCTGTTTATCTTCAAGCAGATTCTAATTTAGGTCCCCATCCTGCAAGCACTTATGCACATGTGTAACTTTAATCACATGCTTACTCCCACTGCAGTCTGATTTTAATCAGAAGAGCAGTTACACCAGGCTTCAGTGCTGGCAGAATCCTGCCATAGGCAGCAGTCACCAAAGAGCCGTAGAAACTCAACTGTCAAACGAGTGAATTACACCAAAAAATGGAAAAAATGCCTCTCTAACGTGAAGGAAGCTGACTGTTTCTAGGAAAGCTCTGTGTACACACAGAGGGGAATAAAGAGGAAGCTGCACTGATACTCACAGCCTAAAAAATTTGGAAATATATCTGCATTTTACTGTTTGTTATTTCATTTAGACACACTGTGATACATTTAGTAGCTATACATTTATATTCAATACCACAGTACCAGTATTTCCTCAATAAAAATTAATGCAGTCAATCTCGTGGGACTATGCATTATTTTAAAGTTTCATTGAAAACCATGGAAACTCTTACTCAAACATTGGACAACAAAATTGTTCTGCCCACCAAACTCCCATAACACACCCATTTTCCATTTGATTTCATCTGTATTAATTGCAAGCATCAGTACACCCATTGCCTTCTACGTATATGACCAAACCTGTAATCATCTGCAGAATGAAGACTATTAGTTTATTTTGTGATTATTTGGTTTTATCACTTGGCAAATCGTGTTTCATTACACAAACAAGATCCAAAGCATGTATCATGTTTCTACAACTGGTCCTTTTAGTCTTTGCCAATGAGCTCTCACCATGGGCAACAGCGAGTCTTGTAATATTTGGTATTTTACCCAGACCCCAGAGAGAGCAATCAGGTGAACATCTCTGTTAATATTCCCAAAAATGGCTTTAGAAAAAATCCTGAAATATACCACTTGTATGTTCCTTAAAGTTTCAAAACTGAGTGATGAAAAAAAAAATCCCTACCCCCTGTATAAGTTTGAATGATTTTTTTTTTTTCAACTATCAAGATCATTTAAAGCACATGGCTATTTTCTTTGAACATTGAGTACAGACATTTTGTTTTATCCGTGGAGTCTCTTCTGCTAATTTAACGAGGCATCCATACAGAACTTCCCCCCAAAACGTGGGGCAATTCCACAATTGCCACCTCAGCATAACACTTGTGATTCACAGCTGTCCTGTTTTGGAGTAAATACTTTTTAAGGTGCTTCCAATGGACTAGAACAGTCTCCTTCAAAAAACTGAGGGGCTGTACATCTGTACAAGTATCAGTATGTTTAGGAGCTGAAAGCTTATCAGCTACTGCTTCCCTGCGAGCTCTGGTCTTCCTTCTGCAACCAAATGATTTAACTTTCAAATCAAGCAGGTGTACAGCATTTTCTTGACATAAAACCAACAGCTTGTCAGGCTTCGTCAGACCCTTCACAATAATTACTTCCACAGCCCATGTTTTGTTTGATGGTTTAGATAATTAACTTCTTTACACATCAAAGTCCCATCATCCGTATGTTCTATTTCCTTTCTTCCGGACATTAAAAAAAAAAAATCATTCAAAAGCAGAAGCACTCTCAAATCAATTTTCTTCAATAAGTACAGCTAACATGGAACTGAAAAGCCTACTGTAATCTTCAGTGGGTCAATATACTGTATTTATTTTAGCCCCAAACTGAAATGCAGCTGTTTGCCATATTCTACAAAACGAATTCAGATGTTCAGATTAGGTCACAGATTATTTCAACATGCCGTATTTTAATCATGAACTCTAGCAAAGAGAAGATAACTTCTGATTAACGCTAGCTGGAACTACCAATTACGAGGTCTTATCCAGACAGCTCCAGCTTTTACAAATTCTTTTCCCATAATCAGAATCTTGCAGTAGTATGTGTAATAAAAATACATAATCTTTAATATAAATACACATTTTAAAGCATCTAGTGTAACCTTGATATCTGTCACATAAAGCAGTCACAATAGAAAATAGCACTTGTTCCATATAAATCAGCAGAAGAAAAGAAATCTTGGCTGGGGGAAACCAATTCTAAAATGTTTCTTGACAAATGTAGACCCATCCTTTTCACCGAGTTAAAACGGACAGGCAGACTTGCACTTCAGAGCCATCCTTTATAGGATCCAACTGAAGTTCCCAAGCAACACTAACTCACGCTTAAAGTTGTTCAATCAATAAGCCACACGTACAACCCATGCATTTATTCAAGATCTAGTTGAGAGATCAAGTTCCAGTGCTCCTGAAACTGGGATTTAATACACAGGCTAGACTTGTACAGCACCAATCTCCAAGCTGCTCAATTTCATTTGGAAAATACATAAGCAGCCTTGGGGAGAAGGGGAAAAAAAAAAAAAAAAGAAAAAAAAAGATACTGTCCACACCTCCATCTTCTATTCTGAAATACTTCTCAAATACTTCCACCAGCCACCACGGCCAAGTTGCCGCGTGAGGATCTCAGGGCTGCCAGCCCTCCAATATATCTGCTCAAGAATTGATCAAAACGTAATCAGGAAGAGCAAACTTGTATCTCTGCAGCTTTCACTTTGAACAAAAGAAAAATGAGCATCTTAGCTGGGTCAGTTTAAAACAAAAGTGTTTCTCAGAGGAGGGAAATTCGAATCTGAAAGGCCTAACAAAGTTTTGAGTAAAACGCAATCCATATATAATTAAATAGTGTATAATAACTCAATAATGTATAAAATCACTGGCTATATTTGTTTTCAGTCCCCCAAAGTGTTTGCAAATCAAGTCACGTAGCTAACTTATCTATATTTCCATGAGATTTTGTAAATTTTCTTATGTCTGTGACAGTGTAAAGCATGGTACTGCTGAAAAAACACAGTGATCCTGCACAAATTCTTACAGTAAATACATTACTGTAGATTTTACGATGACTTAATTCAAACATGCATCCATTGTGGATACTGCACCAGTCATCTTTTCTTGTCTTTCATAAATACATTTTGCACATAACCCAAACCATGCAGAAATGTAAAGACTGACAGATTTTCATCTATAGGAATCCAAGCAAAACAGGTAAGAAATAAATACCAAGACGACAATGAGTTAACACAAAATTAAAATGAACAGTTGTGTTTTCACACCCCCTACTTCAGAGCAATTAGGTTAGCTAGACTATTACCACCAAGGATTTTACTGCATACACAAGCTCACCAGCACACAAGAGAGCAGAAGATACAGCCTTCTAGGACTGGAGATGTGAGAACTTAATTAACTACAGGAAATCAGATTTTTGTTAGTGCATTTCTTAAATAAATAAATAAAAATCTGTACACCCTGTTGAACACATGCAAGACTGGCTTTGTAAGTGTACGATGAAAAAATCTAAGAAACATAGTCAAATGCTGGTACATGTATTGTTTCACTGATCATCCACTCCTCCAGTAGCATGGAATAACTCAAAAACATATTAAGTTCCCCTGAGCTGTTCAAGCAGACTGGAACCAGAAATGGTCTTAAGCAATAGGTCTCATATAAGTACAATGCCTGGATGACCTAGAATTTGCAGCAACAATTCAAAATCTGTAACAAAATTATTTTATCAGGTCTACCTGATAAAATCCAGGTCTACCAGGTCACAATCAACTTGCTGTGTAACAAATAAGAAATAAGCAATAGGGCGAACGACTTCCAAATTCCCTGAACACAGCCTCTTAAAAGCCAAGCAGATAAAGCAAAGGGACAATTTTTTTTTTTTTAGGAACAGCCAGATCAAATGCAGGATGAGAAGCGTGTGGGCAGGCAGTGATACATCTGTGTCAGGTCTGCACGCAATAATACTGTTCAAAGCTAGGGATGCAATATGAGCTTTCTTCCATTTTTTTAATTACTCAACAAAGTATCACAAAGTGGAACGCATGCACTATCCATGCTAAGGATAACACATTACATCTGCTATCGCTGCTTCCTTTTGTTACCTGATAGACTCGATTCTTACAATAGCTTTACTTTAAAGTGAATAACAGAATGAAATACTCATCTTATGGCTGTCAAGGTGCTGCCCCGATTTCGTCACCCAGACAAATCAGTATCTCATTTTTAACCATGACTCTTTCTTGGAGCAAAACATGTTCAGAAAGCCCAGAAGAATGTGTTCAGTTCACAACTGGACATCATTCTCCCCCTTTACCTTTAAAAGGCCACTCAGTCATTTGTTCCCATCTAGAAATGAAACAAGAAGCAAGCATGCCTGAAAACAAACAGCAAAACAAATCTTCAAATACACGTACCCATTGGTTTTGCCCCTGAGATTAAGCTGTATCGCATTAATCTTATCTTTACGACTGTCCTGTACCACATGCCTAGAGAGAAAATAATCTGAAATGTTCATTTCTACACCTGATAAGAATTTATCTGTGTATTAATTTTACTGAAGACCTTAGATGAAAGCAATGAACACGCACAACTCTCTCTCACTAACTTGTAGAGAAAGAAAGCCTCTAACCTACTACAGACTAAAGCACAACCTCTTGATTCAGTTACGCCGTAACCACTGCATTTGACTAGAAATGACTCTATGTGCTCATATTTTAAGCTATTATTTGTCCATCCATGAGTTAGACATGACAGTTATTTAAGCCTCTTCAGAAACAGACCACAGAATGGCCTGGACTACTGAAAGAATACTAATACCCAGATGTAACTATTTTATTTGAGATTGAGAAACATACAGCATAATCTTACATCAGAGGTATGTCTCCACATCTGGAGCTGTTTACAAATACTTCTCTCAGAGCTTCTAACTGAAGTCTAATCAGAGCTCTGTCCTTCCCCAGAAGTGAGTTTTTACCAAGAAGACAGGGAAAGTTAATCTCATGTATATGCTTACCCCCTGAACCGAACATGCAGCAGATTTGCAAAAATCTGCCACTTCTGGCAGCTCTTGGCACTGCAAATTAAATGCCAATGACTTCTTCTTCCTTCCTTCAGACACCAAATTTCCACAGCTTCCAGAATCCAGCTCTTGTAGCCATAACTTTGCACTAGTAATAGTTTTTTTGTTTCTCCAAAATGCATTATACTGGCAGCATTCTAGATTTTCTGTACTAATTATTTAATTATTGCATAGACACGCAATTTAATGACCAGGATCTTCCTGCAATAAACCCTGCCAATTTTCTGTGAAGCAACCATAGCTTGCACATTTTGTGATAAGAACTGGCTTTGAATCTTTGGGACTGACAAAGTGATTCCAGCACACAAAGAACTGCCCCCAACCTGTAATTTACTCAATAATTCGCTTTTCTTGAAGAGCAAAACATCCATATATGAATACATAGACCTCAACCCAGTTCTACCGGTGTGCTTTACTGCTCTTCAGCCAACAAGCAAATCCATCAGTCATCTTGGCTCCCATCTGCCCTCACTTCCATCTAGAGTAACTTCAATGTTAAGGTTTCAGGAATGCAGCTGGATTCTCTGAAAAGCAGTATCAACTTTATTGCCTCCTAGCAACAGCTTTAAATTATTCTTTCCTCTGTAGAATTTCTCTTTCCAAATCTTTCTTTCACCTACTTCCACCTGCTCAACTCCTTCCAGGATGGCATTTTCTCCACAACCCATCACGTTGATCCTCCCCTTCAACATCACCCTGAGCTGTCTTTAATTCTCTATTTAGAGTACAATTAGAATCATTTTTTGATATAGTTGACCCTGACCATAGCTGAATACTCTGGCATATTTTTTCATACTTTGCCCCATTGCTGCCCTCAAGTATATCAAAATGAAGCAACACAAGTCAAGTACATGGTTGAGATTATAAGAATTTTTTTCTGGTTTTATTGTTGATCTGTTCCTCTCCTTTCTGAGATCACTGCTTGCCATCATAAATTTAAGTTCCCTAAAGCAGAGAACGCTTACCTCCGTTGTTATTTATTTGCACAACACCCAGCACAAAGCAAACTAAAATGATAACAGCCACAGCTTCAATGTAAATGAGTCATTATTAGTTAGTAATATTCATGATTTTAGTTTATATTAAACCTAGTTCCTAAGAAGTAGGTCTAACAGTTGCAAAAACTAGGTCTAGTGGTAAGTCAGTAACGTCCCCTTCCAGAAATCTCACTATCACAGATGATTTCTGATAGATTTCTGCTAAAACATATTCCTTTCTTGAAAACACACATTTCCCCTCATTATTAAGCGTATCATTTTTAAAAGCTATTAAGAAATATCAAGAGAGAGATCCAGTATGATTTACATGGGCGATGTTTGCCAGAGTTAGGCCAACACCGAGGTGCTCCAGATTCCCCTTCCAGGCTAGCTCTTGGCCCCTTTTTACCATTACTGTTACTTCTCCTGTGGCAGCACAGCGAGCCGTGCGAGCTAGAAACTTTACAGTTGACTCTGTAAATACCTGATTGTAATCAAACACAGTACTTCAAACGTATGCAAAATATAGGGGTAGTGGAAAGCCAAAGCTTATTTATAAATAGAACTTTATACTGAGTGATCTTGGAGATGATCGCTTACCTAGGGTAGTTCAAGTTAATAATGATTACATGTAGCACTATGAATGCCAAGCATCCCAGACACAAATTACTGATCTAATCAATAATGTTTTCAGTACCTTTGACACGCAGCTTTCTGCTCAGCCCCCAGAAAGCTCATAACTGAGTCACCGCTGCCTGCTTCCATGAGAATATGAAGCCTAACCAGCTTCCTTTTCTTTACATACTTGATATATCTACACTTCTGGGTATTTCACAACTGCAACAAGAGCGTCAACTCAATTAGTTTCTCTGGGATAATCACGATGAGTGGGTTTGGCCCCATGCCTTAAAACACCCTTGCAATAATGACCTAGAAATACACTGTCTAGCTGGTCTCACGGCTTTAGGGCATCACAGCAGAAAAGCAATAACAACACAAACAGCATTCAGTGTCACCTTAGACTATTATATAGTAAGTAATTCTTCAAACATTTGTAGCTTACTAAATAATAACTTGCTTATGCTGACGAGTTTCTAATTGACTAATCAAATTTCAGACAGCTCCATTCTGTGTTATTCACCATTAAGTCCCTGAGAACAATTCTGTTGGTTATGACGCTCAGAGGCTTAGAAAATAATCTAGAGGCCACTGAATACTGTTAAACCTTAGGCCATGTTTCCAAATCCATATATTCAAAACCCATGAGTAAAGAGCCACTAAAGCACAGAGAGATTTCTCATTTACTGCTCCAAAGTCATGTCTCTGAGATTTCCTGCTCCTGGCTTTTTAGCATATTCTGGTTAGATGTCAACCTTTTCTCCAGAAAACACAACTTCCTGTACGTAAATGAAACATAACAACTTTGTACATTCACAAGACTCAGAGACAGGACTTTCAGAAAGCCATACAAACTGGAAATGCTGCTTGCAATATCAACATTCATATCTGTACAGCAACAATACGAAGGACAAAAAGTCACCAAAATAAAATCTGATTTGCATATTAATAACATGAGCGCATGAGCCAGCACAAGGTCCACCAAAGTTAACAGAAAGAGTGACACAGCCTTCCATGCCGTTTGGATCTGGACAACAATAAAGAAAAATATGTAAAAGGGATGAAAGGGAGGGTGCACTGCACCCTGCCAAGTAAGCCAGCACCGCACTGGGTGCAGTGCCTTAAGTCAAAAGGAAAGAGAGGCCTGCACCGAGAACGAGAATGACGTGGGAGTTAGATCAAAGACTTCAAAAGAAAGTTTAAGCATATCATCAACAGAACTGCAAACTTGGAAACAGGTTCACTCTCAGGAAATCTGATGTCTCACAATAAGCCATTAACACTAACGCCACACAGCAAACTTGGTAACGCGCAGCGTCAGGCTCTTGCCGCCCCTCCGCGTACACACTAATAAATATTTTGCATGTGTATTGCTTTGCATTCATAGACTGCAAAGAATTCATTTGTATAATTTCTAGGAACTTATAAGCAGTTGATCTGAACCATAGGACATATGAAAATATAGTTAGTAAATAATAAAACCACTTAAAGTCTACACAGAGAAGTGTTCTTTCAGAGCAGCAGTTATCCCTAGGTTTTAGCGTTTAACAGTAACCAATAAATTCCTTAAGAAATAACACAAGATTTCTATCAACAAACCACCATGCCTGCTTGTGCAAAATAAACAAAATCCACTCCTTCCAGAGAAATATTACAAACGCCTGACATTTCACAGCATCGGAGAGACGAGAAATTATTTGCACCCCACAGTAGGCAGCATATGGCAGGTCAGAGTCCGACCTGGGTTACATAACCTTAACTTTACAATAATAAAAAAAAAAAAAATCCAGAACCGTCTCCCAACTTAGCTAGAGGACAACCAAAGCGACAAGGCAACCAAGCGACCACGCAGGCCACAAGCCATGCAAGAGCAGAGCGAGGGCAGCTGGCTGCAGCCTCCCAGCTGCGGCAGTCCCAGGGGCTGGCACTGTTTTATGAAGCACCCAGGGGCTGGGGAGCTGGCAGCCGGGCACCAGCCCTCACCACACAGCCCTGGGTGAAGGCAGGACCCCTTCTGAGCATCTCGGCTCTGGCTGCAGCGCAGGAGGCTTTTTGCGGAGGAAAATCCCTCCGTGCCCAGGCTGCTCGCCACCCAGCCCGGCGGTGGTCGCACGGGGCACCCTGTGCTGCCCGGCACGCCCTGGGAAATGTTAAAAACCCCTGCACGACCCCGGGGTTAGCAGCCACCTCCCAACCCACAGGCAATGCACACACCCCCCAAAAAAAAGAAACACCCCACCACCACCACCACCACCCCCTCCCGGCAGCGAGGTTAATATTCCTAAAGCCCCCCCCCCATCCACCCACCCCCCGCCCCAAGGAGCGACCCTGCTTAGTTAGTCGGTTAACAGCAAGGCATCGTTTGCTTGCTTTTGCTGGTGACTCACTCAAAGGCTCACCCCCGGGGATGGATGGATGGATGGATGGTTGGATGGAGGAGGAGGAGGCTGAGGTGTGCGGAGGGGGGGGAGGAAGGAAGGAAGGTAGGAGCAGCCTGGCTTGGTGGTGCCCAGTTTCCCCCCCCCACACCACCCCCCCCGTGTGCTGCTGTCCGAAACAGGAAAGCGAGGGGCAGGAACTGAACCTCGTTCCTTCCCCTCTAGGCACTGCGTGAACCGAGGAGAGAAAAGAGAGGGGCGAAAATAGGGGCTAATATCTCTTCCCCCCACCCCCCCCCAGCAGCAGCAGCAGCCGCTCTCCGGCGCAGGGCTGCCAGGGGGGGAAAATGGCGCCGCCCGCGGGGGAGGGGCCGGTTCCGCCACACAGCGGCCGCCGCCGCCTCCATCTGCTGTGTGGCAGCCGCGGCCTCCCAGGGCGAGGGGTGGGACCGGGGAGGAGCTGGCCGCCGATGGGATCCTTCCCTCGGCAGCCTCTGGGCCGTTTCCCTCGGCAGCCGCTGGGTTTCTTCCCTCCCTCCTCCGCCGCCTCTTCCTGCCCGCCGCCGCCGCCGCTCCCCTCAGCCGCTTTCTCGCCCGCCCGCCTCGGGCAGGTGCGGCCTGGAGGCTGAGGGAGGATTTTGGGGCTTCTCTCGGTGTTAAAGGCTGGAGAGGCTTTGGGGAGAGGAGGCTGGTCCCCCCCGGAGCTTGGATTTATGCGGGTGTTTGGGTTGCTGCCTCAGTCAGGTAGCGCTGCGCTCCTGGCTCCGCTGTGACAGCGCTGTAAAGACGTGTGGAGGTAGCAGTGCTTTCACCTCACGATGAAAAACAGCAAACTGAAGGCAAATGGGTTTTTAGCTGTGGATCCTTACTACAATGTAACACGTATTGCAACATGCTGTGGTAGTTTAATGTGTTGAGATACTTAAGTTTATCTTCCACACACAAGCAGGGCCTGTTTTCTGTGTTTCACAGCAATAGCTCCGTTCCTCCTCCTGTGCTCTCAGTCCAGCAGGCAGGTGAAGGGCATGACTAAGAGACACCCTGGCTTTTTTAACCTTTCCTTTTTTCTTTTAACCATCCTTGACACCTCCTCTGATTGTAGGGTTCTGTGCGTTCAGTTCGGTCATTCCACTCATCTGCCGGGTTTGTCAGGAGACTGGCTAATTTGTACCGTCGCATGAACTGGACTTATTAAATGTGACCAACAGAGGCACACTGAGTAATTGTTAGTACTTTCTGTCTTATTCATGACCTATGCAAAAATCTTGCTTTTCCAAAGGTTTGTGGAGAGAATAACAGCCAAAGTTACAGTCTTAAGTCTTCTGCTGTGCCCTGGTCAGTCCATGTTGAATTTGCATTGCTGCCACACACCAAACAATCCCCAAACCATTCCATCCCTAGGGCTCTCTCCTGGTGGCCTCCTCTGTTCCTGCCTCCCACATCAGCACTAGGAAGACGAGGCGATTCTGCTGCTCGCTGCTCTCCGTTCTGTTGCTTGTGATTATGAAAGTAAAGCTGATACCAGCCTAAGCACTGACAGCAGCAGGGCAAAACACCAAGTAGCTAAGATAACATCCTAGAGAACAAGAGGCCTCATGCTGCTGATTCTTGCACTTACAGCAAATTCTAGTTTTTGCTGCAAGGAGGATGACCTGAGCTGTTCCTTCCTATTACACATTTTAAAAACATCTGGACAACCCCAGCTAAAACAGGATTACTGATAAGCATTTTCCTGGCCAAAAGGAAAATCAAAGTATTCTGTCAAGTTATGAAAGATACTGCAGTCTTTCATGAGACAACTCAAGTATTTAGCCAAATTCTGTGATTTGCCAAAACCTTACATTAAAGTGAGGAAGGCAAGGCAGCATATTGCTGGTATTTCTATGATACGCACCATGCATATCTTTACATATATCCGAATTGGTAAGATGGACTAATGTGAAAACACATAAGTTAGAGAAGTTAGTATGCCAATTCCTTGTGGTAATTTTAATAAGGTAGTTACTGTGATAATATGGTTTAGTATGTCCAATGTGAACTACATAATTTCCAGGAGCTTGAATAGAAGCAATGAAACTTGGTGAGGTGCCTGAAAAAGCACTGAAAGAACTTTTACTGACAAATTTTGTTGCTGCGCAAAATGCTTTTGCTCACAGTGAGAGGTTACTGGCTATGAAGTGGTTTAAATTAGAGCCCAGCAATGGGCTGGGCTTATGAAAGAACATTCCCTGTGTTGCTGTGTCTATAGGTGATAACTTCTGTCAGAGCAGATGAGCAAGGCAAGTACTTACTGGTTATGAAATCTTAAATCAATCCCCAAAAAATTAGTAGAAGACAGTAGGAAAGAGGACTGAGGAACATTGTGTCCCTTACAATACCGTGTGCTTGTGTAGTTGGTAAAGTGCTGTAGCTGCTCCATAGTTGAGTCAGAATTCTTACAAAACTTCATAGAGACAAGAGAAAAACCTGATCAAGCTTTTGTTATGCATTACACAGAACCAAAAAAGGGCACAAACAGAATTATTTTTCCTTTTCAGGTCACCTTTCAGATCATAAGGTCATTATAAACTGTCTCAGCACTTTTACAAACTGGAGTCTGCTCAAACCATAATGCTTACAAAGTTTCTCTTTGAATAGGCCCGATTTTCTCTGTCATTTGTTTTCACTTTTATTTCTCTGCAGAACATAAAAAGTCAGAAAAGGATTTTATTTTCCCCTACATAGCATATAATTTACATCAATCATCCCAGGAGGTCAGTACCACTGGGGTGTCATTTAAATACAATGAATATAAAGTAATGAAGCTCTTGCTGGAGTGGATGGCCACAATTCTCGGAGAAAGAGAGAGAAAGAGTTTCCAAAGCATGTGGAGAAAACACAACGGGAGACCGAGTGAATTCATCACACCACAAAAATGTCTCCATCCTGTCGACAAAGTCATTAAAGGAAAATGAACCATTGTTACTCTAGACGCTTGCATTCCTTTGGCATAATAACTTCAGTATAGAAGCGTTGGTGCAAAGAGAATTTGCACACACAAGAGAAAAAAAATTTAATCTATTTAAAAAAAAAAAGAGTGTAGCCAGATTATGTAATGAAAGAAATCCTCCATGCTCCAAAGAAGAGACGGAGCCTCAGTAGAAGCCACAACTAATAAGGAACCGTATGCAGCGGTACAGGGTGGTTTCTTTTCCTCCTGCCAAGAAGTCAAAGTAAATGCCAACATGGACTGTTCTTTTCCGATAACCCACAAATGATGTTCTCCTTTAATTACACAAATGTTTCTACCCTCAGTTGATCCATAGCCATCCTGGTTTTTAAGATCCCTTGTTGAGATTTCCGCAGTACCATTTCCCCTTTCATATTCATTTACTTTCAATATTTTTTCAGTCTCCTTAAAAGCAATCTTTGAGGAATGAAGGGATTAGAAAGGTTTTCTGTGTTCAATTTTATGTAATTCCCTGGCAAAGGGTGTCCAAATGAGAGAAAGTGTCATGTGCATACAGTAAATCATAGCATGTACCGGTTCTAGTTGTACTTCTGCAGGTCTGCCAAAAGGAATCGCCAATATAAAGCGAACCATCATGCAATCCCTGGTTAATAAATAAATAAATATATAGGGTTAAAAAGCTTCAGCAAAAATCATTCACTTTATTTTAAATTATTTCATGCTATGGCGAAGTCTTATTTGTTATACATGTTAAAACAGAAACATGCTAATTAAATTATCACATTTATTGTCAAAACTATATAGGAATGCAATACATAGAAAGCCCCTTCAGTTATATTATACTATATTATTTATGTAATAGAAGAGCACCGAGTTGATTTAAGGAAACACTGAAAGAGAAATCTGTCCTTTACTTTTTGTAACTGCACTGGAACAGGGAACGTGCTCAAGAAATGAGCAGAACACTGCGGAGGAAACATACACCAGCAAACACCAAATCATACCTGTTAATTACAACAAATATGCTTGCAGACAACAGCAAGCATGCTATTTATTCATCATTTACAACCACTGAAGTGTAGGGATTGAATTGGTTTGCTGGCAATTGTCCCAATTAATTGGGCGTGCTATTTATTAGGGTGCTGATTAAAGTGTACTCTGCAATATAATAGTCGAGTATGAAGTTGCCAACTCTTATTCACTCCTGGCTCATATGGATAAAAGCAGGAGAGTAGATGAGTACAATATGAAAATAATGATGTATTCTGTGCCAAAATGGATTTGAGGCAACTCCAATGCCTGGAGATTAAAGACCTAGAGAAACAGAATTAGGTAGCATCATGATCTTGAAGATAGAAATTTGTGAAGTGTAATCCAGTTTTGATGAAGAGCTTCAATCTGTAATGGTCGTTTTGCACACATGTTCGCACTCCTATCAGGAGCCAACACCATGAGCACGTCCTCATGCAAGCGGTGTGCTAATGAAATAGAAAATAGGATAAAAGCAGAGTTTTGTTCCTGACTGATCTGTGTGAATTCACTTGAAGAAAAGCTGCTGGGGGGTCCTGTTCCTTGCTACCGACTCCTTCAGCCAGCCCAATCAATCGCCCTAACTGAGAGAGTCTTTTAAATAACTCTGGTTTATTGTGCACTGTTCAAAACCATGGCTTCCACAAAAGAGGTTAGGAGTTTCCACACACAATCAAGGAAACTCATGCTAATAATTTTATATATTATCTGAAGTAACGCTTGGGGTTTGATCCCAGCCAAGATAACCAGCAGAACAAACCAAAATCATGACTTGTACCAGCAAAGAATTTCTTGGTTCTGGATCGTTCATAACTTACCTTGTTAGCTCTGATGCAAAACCCGAGTGCAAGGCCCAAGTTTCCATGATTTAGTAACACACTAGTAAGCCTACATGTGCTTTTGTTCTTACCTACTTCTTACAATGGCCACAGCATTTTGGCACGTCCTGCACTGCACCTCTGCAGCCAGAAGTACTCAGGGGTGACCCCTGTGATTAGAGAGCTCCAGGCCAGAGCCAGTTCTGTCCTAATGACAGAAATTAAGGCAAAGAAATTAAGGCAAAGCTCCAATTCTCCCAAGCAAGGGGAGAAGCCGTCACTAGTAGCCAGAGACTCTCCCCTAGCTAGGGAGCAGGTAGCAGCCTTAGCTAAACATTTTCCCTCTGGATCTCAGGGAACTCAGTGAAGCAAAGCAACATGACGAGAGATTCCTCACCCATGTAATTACCCCTGCTGATTACTCCTGCTTGCCAACATTTAACTGGAACCACCTTACTGCACAAAAAGACAACTGAAGTAGTTTAACTCTGGTGAACCAAAAGCACAGTGATTACTCTAATACCAGTATGTATTCTGGCAACTGGGATATCAGGAGTAGGTTTCAGTTGTAGTCCCCAAAAATTAGCTGTCTGCATGTGGTCTCCTTTAGGCTGCTGTTATAGTCAATGGAAACCCAGTCAACATCAGTGCAAGCAAGGGACCAGCTCAGTTCATCCTAAAGCAGACACCTATGCTTGGTCCTCAGAGTTGCTCTCCAGAAGCCACTGACTGCATTTCTCTATGCCAGGTGCTCTGGGCAATGCTGTCTGGCCTCTACCTGCCTTTCCAAAGAGCAAATGGCCTCCCACAGGTCCTGACTCATGTGCCAGCCCCATTTCTTAGGCAACCCAAAGCACCTCTAATGGCACTGGATACTTAATTATAGGCAAGTGAATTGACCTTTAGGTCACTGTTGAGTATAATGGGAGCTTAAATGTAAACTTTTACACTGTACACAACTAAATTCAGGTGTCTGAACGTGGAACACAGCTCTCCTCCAGCTGTCAGTTGTCCAAGGAAAATAGCATTATATATAGTTATTGTTTAGTCATATTAGACATACAAATCAAAGCATTATGTTGCTCACAGAAAATTTGCAGGTTTCTGAGTCCTTTGTATCCCTAACAAAAATACAGCTGGGGCCATTGTGGCACAGAGGGCAGGTGGGATCCTCAGGTTAACCATTTCCAAATTACATGTTCAGGTTATTATGGACTCCTGTCATTATTCTTTGAAAGATAACTGAGAATTAACCCGAACACTGAGCTTTCCTCTGCAGAGGAAATGTGAGCAGAGAAGGTCATTAGTTCTTTCTGGATTGCATATTAATATAATGAAAACTTCCAGAATCAGGTACACCCAAAGCAGTATTTTTTTTTGAAATATAGGAATAGTGCCAGGAATTTGCATCACATTACTCCCGAATTGCAGAATAAATAACATCAGCCACAGGTTGCTAAGGATTTAATTTCCTCAACGTCCTGGAACAAATTAATGTTATTTGACCATGCAGAGCAGGTAGAATGCTGAGTTTATGGTTCCCCAAAACATTTTGGTCTTTAATGTGGGTGCCCAGTGGTGCTAATCTGTGTACATAAGATAACAGATACAAATGTATCAGGGAAACTTTTTTTTTTTCTCTGAATAAATGTTTAAATATTTAGGGCCAAATTCCATTGCTAAACATATGAACACAGCTCTCTTTGAGTTCATTGGAGTTGTGTGTGTGTATCTAAGAGCAGAACTTGGCCCTTATGTTTTAGATTTTAGCACTAAGCTTCCAGTATAAAATAACGTGTGATCTGTAACACACAGCAAAGTGGTGAGACCTACTTTTAAAGCGTACAATTACATGCTTCTGTCTTTCTTTTGGATAAGAAGCACTGCCTTCAGCAGAGCTCCTGAGAATACTCTTACCCCTTCTCTAGACAGTCTTTCTTTTGTTTATAAGGTGCTCCTTTGACAGCTTTGATCAGTTACGTAGCTGGGACATGGAGTAGGATATGTTTTTATTTCTCTGCTACTTCTCTCCAATTTCCACTCTGCTAGTTTTGAGTTAGCATCGTGGCAGAAAATACAGAAACATTTTAAGATACTCTTGGACTAATGAATTAGATATATATTTTTTTAATTATAAACAATTTAAGGTGTTGATTTTAACCTACAAGCAATGTGTTCAGATCAGCCAAAGAACATATCTGGTCACTCTTTCCAATGAACCAATATTACAGCTGAGATCAGCTGAAGCATTTTTCTAGGAATTGAGACACAGTGCCAGTAAAGAAGGCCTGAATCTGAAGAAATCCTTTCCATATTCTTGCTGTCTTCTTTATCCCTCTATTACAAAGATATAATGTAAAATACCTAGATTCTTGAGTACCCATTTTATTTGTAAGTTCATTTGTATTTGTACAATCATGTAGCATCCAGGACCAGGGAAGACAAAGAATGACTGTGTGGTACTTGTGCAATCTTGTGTGAAAACCATAGGACATGCTGTCTGATAAAAACCTCTAGCAATGCCAAAAAGAAGAAACAGTGCTGCAAGAAAGGGAGAAAGGGAGAGAGAGGGAGAGAGAAAGAGAGAAAGGAAAGAGAGAGAGAGAAAGAGAGAGAAAAAGAGAAAGGAAAGAGAGAGAGAGAAAGGGAGAAAAAGAGAGAATGGAAAGAGAGAGAGAGAGAGAGAGAAAGAAAGAAAGAAAAAGAAAGAAAGAAAGAAAGAAAGAAAGAAAGAAAGAAAGAAAGAAAGAAAGAAAGAAAGAAAGAAAGAGAGAGAGAAAGAGAGAAAGAAAGAGAGAAAGAAAGAAAGAGAGAAAGAAGAGAGAAAGAAGAGAGAAAGAAAGAAAGAAAGAAAGAAAGAAAGAAAGAAAGAAAGAAAGAAAGAAAGAAAGAAAGAAAGAAAGAAAGAAAGAAAGAAAGAAAAGTACAAGCCCAGTGACTGACCACTCTCGAAATTCCTCAAAAATTACTTTTTCCCATCTTAAATATAGCTCTGGGTTTTCTCATTATCAAAAAAATACTCTGACTGTTATCAACTCTGTGAGTGTACTGAACAGTTCATATATTTTAGAGGACTTTCTGAAAGTCAGGTTCTTTTTGGGGATTAAAGCTTTTGAGGAATGGAAGGCTTTTGGAAGATTTTTTTATGAATTTCACTGTCTATTTTAGATTCTTTTTCTGTGGCAATATGCTAATGCTAATGGCATCCAGCACAGTTGAGAAAGATCTTGCACAGTTTTTAAAGCTTTACAGTTGAAGTTATAAGTGAGAGTGAGCTGCTATGTTCCTTTAGTTCCTCCATAGACAGACAGACAGACAGACAGACAGATAAAACAGTAATCCTTCTAAAAATGTTGTTCCATTTCTAGTCAAAATACTATTTTATGGCATTCATTGCAAAGGTCAACTAGAAGTTGTTCCATACAAAATAACATTGTATGTAATCAGGTTGAGAGAAACTTCTGCTTCAGTTTCCTTCCTTGTATGCTACCTGTTTCTTTGCCCAGTTGTAGGAATAAATAACAAAGGAAAAGGAAACTTATGTAATAATCCACTTCTTTCATGATGCTCTCGTGGAGTTGGGCAGTTAATAACAAGCATCTCAGAGGCAGAGATACTCAGTCTGGTTCTGTTTGATAAACCAGTTTCCAGCATACCTTTTCACATAAGAGTACGTAAGAGAAAATGGTATATGAAGTGTCTGCAGATTCAGCAATATACATCATGTCATCAGCTTCATGTGATGAGAATATTGATCACTTGCTTATAGCCTAGGTGCTTTCTTCTACTAACTGTTCTATCAAAGTCATTTTTTTCTTTAAATTTGACTGCATAATCTTAAAAATCATCCAATTTGGATGATTGGCTTGTGGCCTTGCATGTTATATTTATGAAGATGACAAATAACACTGTATTAAAAAAGTGGTCATCATCTGATATTCTGCAAGTATATGTTGGCAAAGAAAGTCTCAACCCATGTTGACACCGTAGACATTGCAGTATTGTAGCTTTAGTGAATTGTGACTTTTCTACTGCTGGTATCTCAGAGCAGGAGGTATGCACTACCCCAAACAAATGATGTGTTTTTGATGAGTGTTGTCAAAGCGCCTGCCTGCTCTCCACACATCTTGGAGTAGCGTTGAAACCAACTTCTCTTCCAGTGTGGACAAAGCCACCAAGTTCAACAACTATTGTAACAAATTCTTTGTTCTTGACTCTGATTCAAGTCCTGTTTGCCTTCTTCAGGCAAGTTCTCCCGTGAGCCCTCGACAGGCATGATTTGCTACAGAAAGCAATGAACTTACCTGACCTTGTCCGCACGAGCGAGGCAACCACTTCTACTGCTGCTTGAGTGAACCTGAGGGTGGAAAACTATTTTTGACACCCCTTTTCAAAAACAGGTCATTTTTCTAGAGAAAACAAAGCCCCGGTGACATTCCATAGCATATGTGCTGAAATACAATGGGGTGAGGTAAGGACATGGGATCATCACTCAGGGAGGCACTCACTAGTTTTAAACTCAGAGTGCTTTCACAGGTAGAATAGCATTTACTAAAGATTGTATTGATAATTTCAAATATGATTGGGTAAAGAAAATAAGCACATATATTGTATACATATATTACATTAGGCGGACATCACAAATATTGACAGTCCTGTTCTCCTCTCCCACCACTGTAAATCAAGATGTGGACCACTGAAAGACACTTAGTTATTTATGCATGAGAAACACTTCAGTATTTCAGAAAATATGATATAAAGACACTGCTGAAGTTCCCTCTCCTCGCTTAATTTTCATGATTGTCTTGAGCAGCTATGTCTCTAGTGGATCCAGAACATAAAATGGAGAGGAAAGGAGCAGGGAAGGGGTGTAAGATAGGATTTCAGGGTGGGCAGCCAGGAGAAGAGAAGTGTCTGTCCGATTCTAATTTACTCTAAGATATAGAGCAAACAGATTTGCAGACCAGACAGTTTTCAGACTTACTAAACATCTTGAACATACTGAGAGCTCTCTGTTTATTTCAGATGCATAAAACACTGCAACTTGCCAGTAAATGCAACTAGGCATGCAAGTGTGTGCATGAAGATAACATATTAGTTACAAGAATTATAATTGTCCTATCATTATCTTTTCTTTCTTTCCTGAATCAGGGTGAATGTGCCATAATCTCTTAAGAATCTCGTGATAAGTAAATGTCAGGAATGGCTTTTTTATTATTATTATTATTTTATTTGGAGCTGCCAACTGTCTATTTTAGACATAACATCACCCTTTGCTGTAGCCTTCCACATAAAAGCACCACGAACAGTAACGTCTCTAAGCAAGCATGAATGATTGGCTTGCAGATTCTTTACCAAAAAGGGAGTTTATTTACTTCACACAGGTCATAAATTTCGTTAGAAAAACTATCAGTGGCAATCTCCATGTGGTGTTTAGTAAACAGTTTTCCTCTGATTCCCTCAGTCCGTGTACTGCAATTGTCGAAAACAGTGGAACAGAGCCTTCTCACACCTAAAACTAAGAAATATTCCAGCTCTTTAAGTGGAAACGAAGAACTGAGAGGCTTTACATATCCGTCAGTGTTCAGACATAGCAATGTGAAAGGATAAGAGAACAATGCAAAGTAGCCAGTTACCTAAAGGCCTGCCTCCGCTTCCCTTATGTGAAGCAGCACCTTATTCCATGAAGGCTCCCATTGAAATCAATGGGACTGCAGGCAGAATAAGGCTTTTCTTTCTTACTTAGCAAGGGAAAAAAAAAAGGGGGGGGGGGAGGGGGGGAAGAAAAAAGAAAAAAAAAAAAAAGACAGAGGGTGGGATCTGCCTTTTCATGTAATGGGCTTTTATCTGCTCAAAATCACGCTAACCTCAGGGTGCCAAGCACAGTGTGTTTGAAAGCTTTCCAAGGATGGGAAGAGCTGCTGCATCTTCTCCACTACAAAGGGAAGCTTGGTAGGAATGAGAGCTGCTGTGGTCGTACACGAAAGGTTTTGCCTCTGCTTTGCCCCCTCTAAGGACCTCTTACTTGTTCCTCCTGGATGCTTCCAGGTTATAGCTATTATTATTATTATTATTATTATTATTATTATTATTATTATTATTATTATTATTATTGCTTAAATTAGGAAAATGTTTGACTGACTGACTTCACTATGAGTTTTGTCATGAGAAGACAGAAGGATTTTCTCTTGCTTTTCAACACTTATGCATTTAATAAATAAAATATTTATAAAAGAAACTTAAATAACAGGTTTGGGTATTATATCACATAAGCTCCTAATGTCAGAATACTCCTAATATTCCGACCTCAGAGAATCTTATTCACATTTGAAAGGCTAGTGTTAATTATTAAAATTTTAATTACTCGTGTTACTTTAGGAGCCTGACCATATTTGAGACAAGTATCTTGAAACTTATCATCACTGAATTATGAAGTGCATTAGAACAGAAACGTCCAGAATTTGTACACGACTATTTTTCTTTTCTATCACTTCAAAACAGGCTATTTTAAAAAATCTGTAAAGAATTTTGACTTCTGAACTGACAGCATAAGCCAGATTTCAGCCTGGAAGGAATTTTTATGGTTGAATTATAGACTTCTAAAAGACACAATTTAAAACCGAACTGCTGACAGTCATTCTGATCATGTTTTATAAGCTACCATTAACTAGGATGAGACCTTAAAGGAGGAACACATCCCATATCTCGCTGCTGACTCTAGGGTTTCTTATCCTTCCCTCTAAAACATCTCGTGCAGCCTACTGTCAGGGAGAACAGCGGTCAGACGAGACTGACTACAGATCCAATCCAGTCTAGCGAGCCCAGTGCTGCTACGGAAGCTTTGCAGAATTTAGCTGCCAACTGCTCTGTCTGCACTGCGCACGCGCAGGAGAAAACCTCAACAATTTTCAGAAGGTTACAGCTCAGCCAAGTTTGGGTGGATCCTTTTGGTCAAGGGCAACAAAAGGAACTTATCTGATTTTCTGTCCCTGCTCCTCTCTTCTTTGGTAAAACTTCCCATTGCTGCTCCGGAATAGACACTGGGATGGCTCTAAGAAATGTTTAAGCTTTGGTGAAACAATGTGCTTTGTCTTACCACCGCTCTAGAAAGCAACAGAAGTATTCCTGCTGGAGGGTTCCAAAAAAAATCAGCTTGAGGCAGACTCAGGATTGAAAATCTCATCCTGAACAGTTAAAATTTGGCAACGTTACCTGAGTGAAAACAAGGTCTTACACTGGAAAGTGGTAGGCAGGCTTAACTGCAGATACTCCTGGCAGCTTCACCTATAACATTTTTTCTGCCAGATCTTTGTCTTTTATTACTAGAGAGACTTGTTCCTGTGATGTTTAATGTTTTGTCATTAGCTCTCAAGGCCTGGTTCTGGACTGATGCTGTTGTCTTCTGGGACACGGCTGCCAATGCCCCAGCTGATGGCCAAGGAGTGATCCTATATTTCTCTCCACACACCAAAAGCCTTAAGACCACACCTAATGTGGGGTGCAGGTGTTTTATGCTATAACGTGAGCAGCGTGCTCAGCATTTTCTGGGTTACTTTATATCACAAATATAGTTGTGTTCTTGATTCCTCTGGTCTGGCCTGACGTTGCTCGGTTCATCATTGGAAGGAATATCAGGACAGAAAGGGCAAAAATAGACTAATTTTTCTAGTTCCTCAAACAGCTGATTTACTATGTACATTATGTTCACTTCATATTTATCATTACTCAGTGCTTTGATCTTCTATTTCACCCCTGTAGGCTGCCCTACCTCCTTCAATACTGCATGTTTCCATTCCTTTTTAGAGCAAGTTTTGCACTGTTTTCTTTCTATTCCTCCAGCTTCTAGGTTCGTGATATTAAAAAATCTGCCTAACAATTATTTCTGCCATTCGTGTTATTGAGAATAGATTTCCAATGGGAATCCTCACCACTGCAACACTAGGAGAGTAAATGCAAGGATCTGAAATTCTTGTGGTTGGGAGCATTAAAAATTACCTCTGCTACCTGAGTCTGACATACTCATGGAGGATCTTCTCTGGGAGCTTTATGGAGCTTGTATCTGGCCAGAGTGCACTTCATTAGTCTCTTAAAAACCAGCATGCAAAACGTAGGGACTCTGCAAGGTTCCAAATGTATAAACCCTTTTTAATTACAAACAGTTATACCACCCACTTTCCCCACAGTTAGTCAAGGGAACCAGTTTTCATTGAGGTCAACAGAAAAAATAACCGTGAAGTTTCTGGCTCATGCTGCTTTTATATATGCTGAAAGAAGGAAAGAGAAAAAAAAAAAAAAAAAAAAAAAAAAAAAAAAAAAAAAAAGTAAGTTCATTTTTTAGCCTTTATGTCTCTAAAACAACGTGCTGTTTTTGTCTGAAATTGTTCAAGACGGTTTCTTTGTTTGTTTGTTTTTTCTCATTTTGAATTGGTTACACAGAATTTGTGACCGGGCTTAATGGAAAGGGACAAAGTCAACCTTGCCATGGAAAAGTTTGTCCCTAACTATGGGACCCTAACAACTTTCTTCAGTTAGATTTTCAGATCGCATGCTACGAGCAAAGAAGATGAATATAACTTACTTGAAAAAGATGGGCCAAACTTTTTTTTCTGATCGTAGTATGCTGGCAGCTTTTTACTGCCAGACAGGCCATACCTTCCCTTTAAAATATTGCTACAAGGTGGGAAGTTGGCCCTCCTTCCTTTTCCTTCACAACGATGGCATGGCCACCTGCTGCTCGATACCTCACTGAAAATCATGCTGTCCCACTGGGGTTGCAGACAGGGTGGGGAATGGGAGAACCTTACAGCAGGACTGAGAGCCAGGTTTGCAGCCTGTGCTTGTTAGTGGAGCAGAAAATAAATCATTAGGAGAAAATCCAGACTTCACTAACTGTTTACTCTCTTGTTTGCATAACATGCGTTTCGCTGCATGCCACGGAGAAGCCAACCATTTTTCAGTAGTGACACGGCAGGTTTCTTACCAGATTTTTGAATTCATCTCCTGGTATTACTGGTATGTTTTACGGGAGCAGAGCCCTGCTAATTTTTTGACTTCTGAGGACTTTACATGCATTTCTTATATCTGGAAGCATGTGTTAATAACTAGTACCCCTTTCTACACTGAAGCAAAACTTGCCCCAGAGCCAGTCAGCATCAAATCCGGAGGCAGAGCGCACAAGTTTCAGCCATCAGTCCTTTCTTACCAGCAAAAACCTAGTGGAAAAAAAGTAATATTCTGGAATTCATTTATTTATTTGCCTATCTATTTATTTATTTATTTAACATAATCATTTTCCAGCCTGACTTTCAAATCTCTGTGCTTATATTTGTATCGGGGACTAGAAATGCTAAAAATCAGTGCGTGGTGCTGAAATATTAAATGGCGTCAGCTAATTTCAGGACACAACGAGTGTTCTTTTATCTAGGCCGTAAATCAAGGGGACAGGGACACAGTAGTTAAACAAACCAGAGTTGTCCAGAGTCTGAATACGAACGTTGTAGTTACAGAACCCATTACCACATGTCTACTTAACAGACCAAATAACATGCAAATCTGGAGTTACTATTTGTCTTTTTTTTTTTTTTTTAAAAAAAAAAAAGCGCAAAGAATAGCTGGGCAAACAGTCAATTCGCAGCCAAAGCAAAAGCAAAGCACTGCCAAGAGCCACTGGAGCTTATCTTGCCCCTGCTGAAATGAATGGAAATTTGGGCAATCCCTTCTGTGGCACTAAGCTTACTGAAGTTGACACATTTTGACCTGATGCTCATTTTCATGACTGAATTAAAAACTTTGGGCAGGTAGATTTTGGAAAGAGAATATTGGCACGTCCTCAGCTATAGTAATAATTGCTGACGTTGCTGTAGTCACTCCAACTAAAAATATCCAAGGCAATAACAAACCCCATGAACCCGTTCACTTATTCCTTTTTCACAAAGGCTATTTACTTCTATAGCTCAAAATAAATCCTGTACTCATCATATTTACAGCACATTCCAGCCTGGCAAACTGGCATCGAAACTATTTATTTAGGGAACATCATCCAGGTTTGCATCTTTCAAATTCGACAATTATTTTTCCTCTCGAGCATACGATACTTACAACATGAGCGCGCTAGGCCCGGGTTTTAGAAAAGTAACAGTAAACAAACCCTGTGCTGTTTAAAACATTACCTTTTTGGCAAAAAGCGATATAATTATGGCTGCATCCATAACTTAATTAAAAGGCAAAAAGCTGAAAGACAATCAAAATTGCAGCAATCGTAGCTGTACTAATGAAAATCTTATTTTATAAAGTGGATCTGAAGGTGTTTGTTGAGACATAATTTGCAGTGCAAGCACATTTTTTCGCTAACCCTCCTGCAATTCTCTAACATCTTAAAATATGACCCATTTTGCAACCAGGGCTAAAATTCCGAGAAGTTCTGAAATGAAAGCCGAGGAAAGCCGAGCAGCAGGGTTGCTCTCCATTTCAGCCAAATCCCAGCCAAAGTTCCAGATTATATATATCATAACATGAATTACTATTTTGAAAAAATCCCATCCAGCTTTTATGCAAGTCCATAAACATTACTGGTACTTTTATTAATTTGTCCATAACCATTTAAATAAAATGCTAGTACTCTGAGCTGTGATCTGTTCCAGGCTGTAGTAAGTTCCTGTTAAATGTGTAAATGTTCAGCAGAAAGATATTTTTGCTTGGAGACTGAAAATCAGCTGTGCCAGATACCTGAAACTTTGTTAGGGCGTTCAGTGGAAAATTTTCTTTCAAGATTATAAATAACCGTGGACTATTTTAAGTGACCTTACACTGGTAGCTTCCAATAACATATTTGGGTTTATCCTAATTAACTTTTTATTTTATTTTAGTAGGAAGAGAGGTGACTGTAAAACTTTTAGTGTGGCCAATTAAAAGTGGAAATGTATCTTCTTGTTTGAAATGTAATGACTGTCAGGTATATATAGCATTTGGGTATAAGACATCCTCTTGCCTTCTTTCTAGCACCTTTGGAATGGCTCTAATGGAAAGCTTTTCCCTTCCAGCTAAGGGGGGGTGGGGGGGAATAAATTAATAAAACATGGTGGTCACAAACATTTTACTCAAATAATTATGAAAAGGTGTATTTTCGGTATTGCAACTACAGTAAGGTGGAGCTTCTGAATATCCCCTGTGCTCTCGGTGGAGTGTGACGGTCCTTTGGAGGTGCCTGTGGCCCCTGGGGGAAAGCAGCCCCCTGTCCTTGCTGCAGGAGGGGGGGCAAGCTCAGGGAGGGTTTGCTCCTTACCCACAGAGACTGCATAGGTGCAGTAGGGTAGGAAACTTCCCCCATCCCCTCTGGTATTTGAAGAGGAAAAGAGGAATGAAAAAAAAAATAAAGAAGTAAAACATAAAGGAAAAAATAAAGAAATAAAAATAAATAAATAAAAATGAAGAAACAAAGAAAGAAATAAAAATAAAGAAAAAATAAAGAAAAGATAAAGAAATGAAGAAATACCAAATAGAAGCACGAAGAAATAAAAAATAAAGAAATGAAATAAAGAAATAAAAATAGTAAAGAAATAAGGCATAAAGAAAAAAGACAAAAAATAGAAATAAAGAAATAATAATAAGGAAATAAAGGAAAAAAAAAAGAAAAATGAAAAAAGGAAAAAAGGAAAAAATAAAAAAATGAAAAAAAAATGATAAATAGTTAAAAAAATACATTTAAAAAATTAAAAAAAGAGTGAGAAGGGGTGTAGCTGCGTGCAGGGCGGCGGCGCAGGGGCTGTCGCCCCCCGATGTGGCCGTGGGAAAGACCCCGGGGGGGGCCGGAGCGGCCCCGGCAGCCGCCGCCCCCCCCCGAGCCGCGCGGAGCGGCGGTGCGCGGAGCGAGAGCTCTCCCCTGCGACCGATCGGCAGAGCTCGGCCTCCGAGCGCCGCGGCGGGGCCGCCCGGCTCCTGCTGCCCCACCTTCCCCTCCGGTCCCCGGGGGTGTGGGGACGACACACGGTGACCCCCCCCCCCACCCCCGGCGGGGATCAAAAGGGGACCGGCGGGGGGGCACGGGGAGAGCCTGGGGGGGCTCAGCTCCGCCAGCCCGTCTCTCTGCACGGAGGGTGGCTCGGTGTAAAGGGTGCGTGGAAGGGATGTCCCCCTTCCAGGACACCCCCCCCAAGGCCCCCACCCATGGGCACCCCCCCCAGGGACACCCAGCACGGCCCCCCCCCGCCACGCCGGCCGCTCGCAAGAAGGTGGCAGGAGCCCGAAGGAGCAAAACCTTAGAAATTAGCGGGAGGGATGTGATAGGTCCTTATCTGCCCCGGGAGGCGGTTACACTTTTTTACTATTGGGTATGTAAATTGTTTTTAATAAGATCTGCCCTTTTTTTTTTTCTTTTTTTTTTTTTTTTTTTTTTTTTTTTTTTTTTTAAGGCAGAAAACAAACCAGACTCCCTTTACCTTAATAGTCTGAGGGGGGTTTTATAGCTTTCATTCATTCAAGGAAATGTTTTAGGCGTTAGACTACCGGAGACTTAGAAAAAAAAAAAAAAAAGAAAAAAAAAAACCTTTGGCACCAGCTTATTATTACTTTTTTTTTTTTTTTTTTTTTAAACAAGATTTTTCATATATATATATTTTAAAACAAACAAGCCCCAAAGTGTTAATGGAAAAAACCCGGCGAGAAGTGGAGCTCGGAGACCGTGTCCCGCTGCCCCCCTTCCCTGTCCTCGTCCCCCTCCCCGTGGGTGAGCCCGGCTCGGAGCAGAGTTTCTCCTCCTGTGGGGGATGCACATTGTTTTATTTATTTTGAAGGCTGCAGAAGTCTGAGGACTGAAGCACCACGTGCTGCTGACTCTCATCAGCATAATGATCGCCTTAGCCAGAGAGTCCTGTATATATAAACCACAAAAACCTAATCATTAGAAATCCCAGCCTCCAAAAACCACATTCAGGACAAAAAACCGTGGCGTGTTTTTTCGGCTCCTTCATCTTCCCCGACCTCAACTTCTTGGGACCCAAAAGAAGTTTTGTTGTTTTTGCTTTGCTTTTTTTTTTTTTTTTTTCAAAACGATTTTCAGAAAGAAAAATAACTCAGACAAACCGACGTTTTAATGATTTTTTTTTGCTGCTGTTGTTCATCAGGGGCGGAAAAAAAAAAAAAAAGGAAAGATTTTTGTTAGCCTATTCAACTCAACGGACTTGGATCCAGCAGCGACTTAATTAAAAGGACCGGACTGCACCGAGGCTGCCTTTTCCCAGAATTTACTTGGGCATATTTTAGAAATCAGCCTAAAGAGAACTGTTTTTTTTTTTCTTTCTTTCCTTTTTCCCTTTTTTTTCTTTTCCCCAAACTGCGCTCCCCGCTTTTTTTTTTTTTTTTTTTTTTTTCTCCCTGGGAATCCGAAAGTTCAACTTTTCTTAAGCCCCGAAGCCTCCCAGAGGAACCGGCTAAAGCCTCTCTTCTCATTCTCAGCTGTGGGACTTCCCTCCTGGCCCGGCCCCCCTAAAACTTTCTTTTCACCCCAACCCCCCCCCCCCTCCGGGAGCGCCTTTGCGGAGCCCCGGCTTCCTAAAGCCAAGGGCAAGAAGCGGGGGCAGCCCAGCGGGACTTCGTCCGTATTTCTTTTTTTTTTTTTTCCTTTTTTTCTCCTATTTTCTTTTTTTCGCTGTTTATTTGTCCGGAGGAGGAAGACTTCTTTGGAGGAAACCGGGACGTTCCCCTCGACACCCCCCTTGAAAGTTCCGCTCCTCTGCTGGCCGCCGCGCACAGCAGCAGCCCAGGAAGCCCGAGCGGCAGCAGCGCCTTCTCTTCTCCCCAGCCAACCTTAGAAAATCCGAAAAGAAAAAAAAAAAAAAAAAAAAGGACTGGGAGGGAGGGGAAGGAAAAAAAAAAAAAAAAAGAAAGAAACTCAAGCACTTGAGGAAAGAAGCGGTGGCGAGAAGGAGGGAAAGGAGCAGAGAGACTGTGCGAGAAGGGAGGAAGGAAGGAGGAGGAGAAGCGGCGCGGTGCAGCCGGGACCATGCAGCTTCCAGCCGGGCTCTGCTGAGAGCCGCAGCCCCGGCCCCAAGCCCACCGTCGCCCTCCTCGCTGCTGCGGGCTGCAGGCGCCCCCAGACCGGCATCGCATCGCCCCCCGCCCCGTCCGGCTGCCTCGGAGAAAAACAAACAAACAAACCAAAAAACAACAGACTGAGATTTTTTTTTTCCTCGTGCATTTAATCTGCTGGCTTTTTTATTATTGTTATTATTTTTTTTTTCGCTTTTTGGCCCTTGATCTTGACGCCTCCGCTTTTTCATTCACCCTTTTTTTTCGACGATTTTTTTTTTTAATTTTTATTTTTTACAACCCCCTACCCCCCCCCCCCCTTTTTTTTTTTTTTTCTACACGCCTCCTCCAGCGATCCCCCCTCACCGCTCCCCCCCCTTCCCCCCCCCCCCGCCCCCCAATTCGCTAACTTGTGGCTGTTGTGATGCGTATTCCCGTAGATCCCAGCACCAGCCGGAGGTTCAGCCCCCCCTCCAGCAGCCTGCAGCCCGGCAAGATGAGCGAAGTCAGCCCGGTCGTAGTAGCCCAACAGCAGCAGCAGCAGCAACAGCAGCAGCAGCAGCAGCAGCAGCAGCAAGAAGCCGCGGCCGCCGTGCCCAGGCTGCGCCCCCACGATAACCGCACCATGGTGGAGATCATCGCTGACCACCCCGCCGAGCTGGTCCGCACCGACAGCCCCAACTTCCTGTGCTCCGTGCTGCCCTCGCACTGGCGCTGCAACAAGACCCTCCCGGTGGCATTCAAGGTGAGCCCCCCCCCCCCCCCCCACAACGCCCCCCCCCAACCCTCAAGACCCAGCCCCCCCCGGCGCCCCCCCCCCCCTTTCCCCGCCGATGCTGTCCTGGCAGAGGGGATTTCGTGTGCCCCCCCCCCCCTCCCGGAGTCATTGCTGTGTGTATGGGGTCCCCCCCCCTCAGCACTCCTCATCCTGAAGTGCCCCCTCCCCGTCTTGTGTTGATTCGTGTCCCCCCCGTGTGTCCCCCTCTCCGCGCTGCAATGACTTCTGTGCCCCCACAATGACTTCTGTGTCCCCCTCAGTGACTTGTGTCCCCCTCAGTGACTTTTGTGCCCCCCTCAGTGACTTCTGTCCCCCCCCCATCCTTCAGTGCCTGCTGTGTCCCCCCCGTCTTGCAATGACTTCTGTGCTCCCCCGCTACAGTGTCTCCTGCCCCCCCGCTCCGTCCTGCGATGACTCCTGCTCCCCCTCCCTCCTTGCATCTGTCTCCCCCCCCACACACACTTAAGCCTGCAATGATTCCTGAGCCCCCCCCATCTTGCACTGATTTCTGTGCCCCCCATCCTGCTGTGCCTCTTGTGCCCCCCCCTCCCGTCTTGCACTGCCTCCTGTGTCCCCCTGCCGTCCTGCACCAACTTCTGTGCCCCCCTCCCTCTGTCCTGTGCTGACTTCTGTGTCCCCTCTGTCCTGTGGTGACTTCTGTGCCCCCCCAGTGCCTCCTGTGTCCCCCTCCCACCCCCATCCTGCACTGACTCCTTCCTCCCCCTCCCCAATGTCTCTGGTGTATGCGTGTCCCACTGACCCTCAGGAGCTTCTGTGCCTCCTGTGTCCCCCCCCAGGCCTATAGGGGTTTTGTACCCCCCTCGTGCTTCAGTACCCCCTGCACCCCCCCAGCCTGGCAGTGCCCTTTGTACCCACCCTGTCCTGCTGTCTCCTGTGCCCACCCCATCCCACTGTGCTTCCCGTGTCCCCTGCAATGCCTGGTCACCCCCCGCTCCCTGCCACCTCTTACCCTATGGGGGTCATCCTGTTATTTCCCTCCCCACAGGGCAGAGCTGGTGTCCCCCCCCCCCCACGCCTCTCTCTCTATCCGTGTGCCACCCCCAGCCCAAATCCTCTCTTTCCCACTTTTTCTTTTTTTTTTAATCATCCCCCCCCCCATTGAGGAATGGGCAATTTACTCGTGTGCAAGAGCTGGGTGCAAAATGGATGCCCCCCCCTTCAACCTCTGCCTCTATCCCCATCCTGAGGCTGGCGGGGTGCACACCGGGGGGGTTCTGTGAGATGTGTTGTAAGGGATGGGGTTCCTGAGGGGGGTCAGGCTAGGGTGGGAGAACAGGAGTGGGTCTTCGGTGCCACCCCTCTGCCCCCATCCCAAAGCCCCCCTGTGGCCCACAGGCAGCGCGGGCCGAGATGGGGCGGGGAGACCCCAGGGCGGAGGCCGGGACCCCCTCGCTTCTCCTGATGGAGGAGCAGGGAAGCTCCTGGCCCTGGGACACTCCCTCCTCAGCAAGGCCTGAGGAGAAACGGATACCATGTCCCGCTGCATCCCCACCTCGGGCGAGGAGAGGGCTGCTTGGCTTCTCCATCAACAGCACCGGTTGTGTGCTTGCAAGCGAGCCCTCCTCCTCCCCTGCAGCATCCGACAGCATTAGCTTTGGATGTCCTCTCCCGTGGCCTTTGGTGGGGATGGAGAGGGATAGGTGTCCTGGGACACCTGCCCGGCTTCGGCCTGGGACGTGGGGTGCCCGTGGAGGGCTGGAAGGGAGCTGGGCTTGTAAAGGGTCTGCGCATTTCCAGGCCGTGCGCTGGAAAGCTGTACTGGCATTACCACTTTTTGCGGGGAAAATTGTTAAAAGTGGCTAAACGTAGTGGTTCTCAAGGGGCTGTCAGTAACGGTGCCATGCTGATGGGAGGCAGTAGGGATGCAGGCTAGGGCAGGCCAAAGGTTGCGGGTACAGGCAAGGAACCTGTCGGGCTTCGAGGTGCAGGACGGCTCCGAACGTGGCCTGCTTTTGTGGTCGGCGAGGGTCAGGCTGAGTGGAAAGAACAGAAAAACGGTGCCTCGGTGGGTGCTGCTGGGCCAGGCGTGGGCCACGGAGCGGTTCTGCTTCACGGGGCTGCGGTGTGAGGAGGAGGAGGAGCTCTCCCAGGGCCGTGATTGTGATTTAATTCAGTAGTAGATTAGCTTGGTATTGTAGCCGCTTTCTATAGACGCGGTGTGGGAGCTCTCACATTACCGTATCCGTATTTCTGTTTTCATTTGAAAACCCCGAGCCTTCTCCCACCTTACGACGATTCAAAGGATGCGGTCGCAGCTCATTAGAATAAGGGAGAGATCTACACTAAATATTAAAGTATTTAGAATGATACCCCAATAAGACTACGTCCATGCGATAAAGGGGTTGAAAAAGGATCAGAGCATTTCCCAAACTGCTAATATTCATATGTACTTCTACGTATTTGGGTCATAAGTGGGGTTGCTGACAGGCAGGTATGGGTCTGACCGATCTACTGATGCCTCACGATTGCTGAATTGGCCCTCCAGCTCTGGGCACGTCTGTGCTTTCCCATGTAGCATGCAATCCGTACTTTGTTCTCTTTCAAATATGGCATATATATATGCCCTTACTTACTGGTGAATTAATTAGAAACTCAGTTGAAATAAATTTGACAATTCTTAAAATTGTATGTCATTTGTCAAATGCAGCTTGTCTGCAGCTGCCCAGTACTTTTAGACCAAAGAAGCTGCAGCAAAACACTTGATGTGATACAGCAGAGTGGGAATTATCGCAGAAAAAGAAAAAAAAAAGAGACAGATTTGGGCTATAGAAATCTCGGCTAAGCAGTAACTTGAAAGTAAAATGGCTCACAGACAACACACTTTTTGAAGTTTTATTGGCAATAAATAATATGTTGATGATAATGTTTTGAGTGGTGCGTTAAGTGTGTCATAATTCTCTCGCAGAGATCTCCAGTTAAAAAGTACCCTGGATATAGCACTGTTTTAATTTAAGAAAAAAACAGATATAAATCATATGCAGGAAAGGAAGTATGTTATAAACAGTGCTGGGTTTGATTATAATTTTGTGAAATAATGTTGGCTAAGTATTACATTTGAATTTTAAGTATTAATATTTACACACTCTGGGGAGGGAGTCCGCATTGAATGTACTAACTAATAAGATTGCTAATGCAAACTGTTTTTGTGGTGAAGAGCATTAAACATGTACTTCCTAACAGAGCTCTCACAATCTCGTAATATTCAAGCAGAAAAGGAATGGATATTGTGCACTGGGATCCACATCATATTTACTCACTGATGTTTCTTAATAGCCAGCCGCCCTTTATCTGTGTACAGTCATCAGGATTTGGCCCTCTGTTTATGCTGCTGTCTGGGAGTTTTTACTGAAGTCATAAAGACCCAAATTGCCACCCTAGATGTTACGAGAGGCTTCTGGACGTTGTCTTGCATGAGGCTGGTAACAGTAAAGCACCTTAGTGGACGTAAAGGCAGGAAAAAAATTGACGTGAGGTATATATATACCATCTCTCCCAGTAGCACCACAGTAGTTCAGGGTCTGTCAGCATTTCCACTCCAAACCCCAGTTTTCAGACTTTATAACTCAGCTGTTTTAAATAACTTCAAGCTGAAACCTGGTGTATAAATTGTCAGCCCAGATGTGTATTTTTAAACAAAAAAGTAGTGCAAATCAGTTATTCTGTTTTAAGTTATAGAACATTAAAATATTTTTAATAGTATCAGATGCTCTTTTGGCAATCTCTGGAAAAGACATTCTCACTACGGAAGATTTGACATTCAGAGGCTGTTTGAATTCGGTATTTTGCAAGAGGAGTTATTGAAGTGATAGGTATCAATGTCTGAGGGGAGCTATTTAGCAAGTACACTAGCTTTTTTTTTTTTTTTTTTGAAACAAGCGTTTCGCTCTGTAGAAAGCCTTAGTACCTGCTCCTGTTCAGTATTTCTGCTTCGTGCATATAGCTTCCATCTTTTAGGATACATTCTTTGGCAATTTTCAATCCCTCTGGACAGAAAACGGGCAAACAGGTTGCCTGACCAGATGAGAATTGTGCTATGCAAAAAAAAATACATAGTTATTTTTGTCTTGTAAGAATAGGTTTGTTTTTATTTTGTGGTTTCGTCTGAGTTCTAGTATCATGTTGAGTTTTAAAGAAAGCAAAATTAATTTTAATCATCAAAATGTGTAGGTAGCTTGATATGGAAAATGAATGCTATGAAATGGTGGAGGTATTTATGTTTGAAGAATAGGTAAAAAACTTGCATTGTGGCTCTTTTCATCTTTAAATTTTTACTTAGTTCTTATTCATTTCACAGTGCACTTGCAATCCATTTTCTATGAATATTCAAAAAATTTTTGATTGAGACATGGCATAAAATCACCAAATCAAGGTTTATGCAATTCTTTCAATGTGTAAAGTTACATTTTAAAATTCTCAGTGATCTATATTTCCCCAGGTTTCAAATTTGTTTTGCGAAGAAGCTTTGTTCTAGGCAGTGCTGTTATTTACACGTGCAGTAATCTTCTGGTATTTCGTGACAGAAAAAGACACAAAAGTAGGAAAATTACAAACATCTTACTCCCGTAGCATAGCAGGGGAGCTTTTTGTGTAAGAGGACTTTCTTTTAATAGCCGAAGTTGCGTGTTTTCACCCCCGATCTCAGCTCGCCTTTTCCTCCAGCCCTCTCCTCGTAAGCCTCCCGGAGATGTTGCATCATGCTGCATCAGCAGCCGGTGCGTTGCAGCCGGGATGCGGTCCTCGATCAGGCGTGATAGCGCAGCGAGCCCGGCAGCGGCACGTGCAGCTCCACGCCACCGCCTGGGCTGCCAAACTGCACCAGCATCGACAGAGGAAAGCTAGGAAAGAAACCTGTGAGAAGTACCGGCAGGGCTGCAGAAGGGCCTTTTTAGAGGCTTTGAGTCCCGCTCGCCTCTCTTCCTCTTGCCCAGGCGATGCAGCTGGGGGCAAGGGGTGCTGCAGGCTGCCCGCTGCGTGCCCCAGCTTCCTAGGCAGCCGGAGGTGAGCAGGGGCTGCAGTCATTTCACTCCCTCTTCTGAGGCCCCCGACAGACTCGCACTTCCTCCCGTGCTCTCGGTTTCTTTGCATTTCTGGAGTTAATGCGATTTTTTTGTTTGTGACAAATAAAAAAGCAGAGGTTGCAACCACCCTGGGTGTTAATGTGCATAACAAGAGTGCTCAGAGTTAGCACACTGTCACAGAGAAGGGAGCGCTTTAAAAGCAGCCCCTTACTTTAAAACTTTAAGCTGATAGCCATTTATTAAGGGTTCGAGTCAGCCCCTCTGCTCAGCCGATGATTATTGGTGATGTGATTACCATTTGCCTCCAGTGGGATTCTTTACACCTCGCTTTGAAGCCCTCGGACCTGGTTGCTGTCAGACCCAAGGCAGGGAGCTGGTGGCATCTCAGATCTTATCCGCAAAGGTGGCTCTTGTGTTTTCGTGCTCAGGAACATTTGAATCACTTTAAAGTCAAATCCTTCCATGTAGACCTCACAGCAGTTAGTGGCAGGACTCCGTTTTCAGTTTTGGGTGGTGTTACCTGGTGTTTTGTGGAAAAACAGAAAGGCATCGGGGTAATCCATTTTTATTTTTTCAGTCAGCTTTGCTTTATGCTTTCCCCTAAGAAGATGAACCCCATTTTTCAATAACACAGTCTATTTTAAATGTTTTCAGGTTTTGTATACCTTTGTCATTAATTTTTGTTGTCATGTAGAAACACTTTACAGTGCACTGGGCCATGCAATGCTCTCCACATATATTCAGAACTCGTTCTTTTTACTTAATTAATATTACAGTGCAACCTTCAATTATTAGTTTCAGGCATGATCATTTATGGGAAAAACATTTCAAGCAGGGCTTATGACAAAATGTCATGCATATTTCAGGAGACAGAATAAAATGAGTTATATAAAAAGTCATAGCTCACCATGTAAACTGGTAGAAATTGCAAAAGAACAGGTTTTGTGTCTCAAAGTTATGTTTTTTTTGAAGTTGCAGCTCAGCTGTGCAGTATTTGTGGACCTCTTTTTGTTGTAAATGCATTTCTAGCACCAGTATTAGTTAAGTGGGCAACAGGAAATTATTTCCACTTCTGTGGAGTTGGTTTTTTTTTTTGTATCGTGTGAAGAAATGTGTATGTTTTCTTCCTAGTAACTTAGTATTCCTGTTTAACTTTGTTTTTGCTTTAAAAAGTCACAGTGTTGCAATAACTTAGGTATCACTGGTGTTTTCAAATTAAAATATAGTGGCTGTCCGCTCTGGGGTATTTATCTCATCATAGATTAGAGCACTACAAAACTGCCGAGGCATAGAAGTGGGACTATCAGGGAGCTGCAATGTAGGGAGAAACACTTTAATTTATTCTGCTCACCCATCCTGGAATTTGAGCGGGGTATCGGTGCTAACCACACGCGACTCTTGTGAGCGCTCTGAAGATTTACATGCCTGCGAGGAAATGCAGCCTTTGTTTCATCTTGCATCTGAAGAGCTTGACTTGCAGCCACGGAGTGCTCCATCGCAGCTCGCTTTGAGCCGTGCCCGGTGCCACCCCGGTGCCACCCGTCGCGATGGGTCCCACGGGTGCTGCTGGTGGCCCCGTGAGGCGGCCACAGGCTGGGAGGCTGGGCCCGACCACCACCAACCCAGCCCGAGTGTTGTGGCTGCTGATAGCAATCCCTGACTTTCCATTTCGAATGTGCTCTCGTGTGTAATTTATGGCTACGAGCCCTGCCTCGTGTTTTCTCGCTGCACACTGGTTGCTGAGAACAAAGTTGGCCTTCAGGAAGTATTAAACCAGGCCCTCTACATAAGGCTGCTAAATGTTTCAGAAGAAATGTAACAAAGAAGTAACTCCCTATTAGGCTGTGAGAGAGGGAGACAATACATGATGTTTCTTTGTTTGATGTGGCACTTTGTTCTGTGTTCAGCTAACACATGACTGTTCACCACAGTTGGCTGGAGAAGCTGCCACAGAGCTTCGTCATGAGCATGGCCGGGTGCAAAGCTGGGACGGCGACACGCGTTTTCGAGGGTTGTCTCACGAGCTGTGGTTTTTCTTCCCGTTTTAACAGGTGGTGGCCTTGGGAGAAGTGCCCGATGGGACCGTGGTCACTGTCATGGCTGGAAACGATGAGAACTACTCTGCAGAGCTGCGAAACGCTTCTGCCGTGATGAAGAACCAGGTGGCCAGATTCAATGACTTACGATTTGTGGGAAGAAGTGGAAGAGGTAGGCCACTGCACTGTACGCGTTCATAGTGAAGCAAAAGAAAAGTCTAGACATCAGACTCATTTCACAAGGAAATACAGATTAGCGTGTAAATAAATCGCTGTCAGCCTTATATGAATGCATCTTTTATTTGCAAGCTTCAGCAAACTTTGTCCAACCAAGTGAAGTGTTTTTCTCCCTCGCAAAGTTTTTCTGCCGCGTCTTTGTTCATTTTTGAGACACCAGTTTTACAAAAATGATTCACAGAGTACCTTGGTTCCCTATTCTAATTGAACAGCAAAAGTGGAAGAAAGTGAGGATATTTGTGATGAGTTTTGTACAGTCAGATAGTGCATCTCAGGCCACGGTAACGAGAGACGCAGAATTCCCTTTAGCAGCAGAGCTTCTTCTGAAGTCGTTGCAGAAGAGCTATAATTAAGGCGGTTTTGCATATCACATGTGCTATAGGTTATATTCTTTAAGGGCTTACAGCTATTGGTAGAAAGCTTTCTAGTGACTTCCCTGCCCTTTACGATCAAACTACATATGACCCGCAGAGATACGCCTTACTTTTCTTTTTAGTAACCTGGCTGACTTTTTTATGAATTGCTATAAGCTTTGGCTTGAACGAAATTTAACCTTTACTTTAAATGTCAGGGCGTGTGACTTTCAATTTTTTTGAAGATTTAGAGTGCTGTCATTGTCCTCCAGCTGTTCAGGACCTTCCTGTAACCTGGGAAGCACACTGCAGTTATAGAAAGCCTTTGTAATCACTGCGAGCCGGAAAAGAATTTAAGATTCTTGTAGCTGCCTTAAAATTTGAGGTAATGATTGAAAGGATCGCTTGAAGGAAGCTGGCACTTCAGTCTTTGCTGCAGAAATCCTCAGAGGGGTTTGTTATATCAGTCCTTGCTTCAACCTAAATATTTTTGCTTTACGTACTCACAGTAATTATTCATTTTTAAACCGGCCCTGCATGGAGGGAAACAAAGAAATAAAAGCTGAACGGTCTGTGCTGGGAATTAGCAATAAAGCTAATTTACAATAGTATTCCTTAAAAAAAGCAGTTGTAATTCATCATAGGTAAGGAAAGAACATTTGTCAAAAAAAAAAAATCAAACATATGACAGAGGCCTAGATAGTTTAAGTCAGTCAGAATGCTTTTACAATTACCAGTGTTTTGTGAAAGTGATTCCATAAGTGTGGCTTGAGTGGCTACTTTTTTATTTTAGTAACCTGGCTAAACAATTTGTTATTTTACAACTTGAAAATTATTGATAATAAAGAATAACTCAAAATGCAGAATAACTACTGCAGAAGTAATGCAGTATAAATGCAAACTTCACTGCCCTTTTGGATAAGGTGCTACCTTCCTCTTCCATTTGTCTTGCTTTCTTTGAAAAAACAGCCTGCTTTGTTATTCTGCTGATGGATTAGGTTTGAAGGTTCCCTGGCTCCATCACTAATGCTTGCCTTACAGTAAAAGTTCAGCAGTGTATCAGTATTTCAGCAGAGCTGAAAAAGAACTGAGATATGATGTACTACCTCTGATCTGTGAATTTCATTTGAAATGTATGATATATACTTTTTTATTAAAACATAGGAAATGAACTAGAGAGCCTACAACCTCAGTGGCTATAGATATAGACACATGTAAACACAAAACTTCTGAAATTTGGTTCCAGTAATTTAATTTATATTGGTATCTAGTAGATTTGGAATAGAACTTTTCTCTGATCAGTCTGGGTAGAATCTATGGAAAAGCGATAGTGTACTTTTCAAACCCTCAACATATTTATTTAAGAGACTTCAAAGAAAAACAAAGGGTGTGCACTGTTTTACTATATTGGCTTTCTGAGTTTTGGCTAGTTTCCCAAATAGCAATTTTTATATTTAAAAAAAAAAAAAAGGAAGAAAAAAGACAGACTTAACTGCTTGCAGACTTTTCACGCATGGAAGATGAAGAAAGCTTCTTTTGATGAAGTGTAATTATGTCCAAACAGAGCTGACCCCCTCCCCCTATATTTCTTATGATCTTAACGGAAGAAAGTAGGGCTTTTCCTTTGAAGCAGCCGGGACTCGGTGGAGGATCTGAAATGCTGCATTCTGCTGCCAGAGGCAGGATGGAGAAATTGGTCCAGACTTGTCTTCCAGACTTAGAACAGAGAGGGAGAGAGAGAGAGAGAGAGAGAAAAGGAGAAAGAGTTATCATTAATGATAGATTTTTATAACTCCGCTTAAAATAGCAGGAAAGAAAGCAGTAGTTGCAAACAGAAGTGAGAAAGCTACTTACATAGACAAATATCGGTAGATGCAGGTCGTGAAGTAGAACAGGAAAAATAAAGTAATAAAGAAATCATTTTTTTCGGTGGCGAGAAGCTAATCCACACCTGTTCCTGACTTTAGATTTACATCTTTCTAAACAGCTTGCTCTTTGATCTCTGTATCTCTAAATTTGATTGTGAAGTCTGAATCATCAACTTACCACTTCACCTTCTCTCCCACGTTTTTTTCTTGCTTCCCATGGCTCAATGGAGAAACTTGAATTTTATACATATTAATGCTGCTTGCCTGGCAGAAGCCCTGACTTCACGCTTTTGTTTGTATAATGTCTCTTAAACACCTTTCTGGATTCATCAGAATAAGTAACCAGAGTTCTTTATGTGAATGCAGAAGTTGTTTGTATGTGGTTTTGAGGCAGTAGCTCACTTTTACAAGCCTGATCCACAGCGCAGAGAAGAAAGAATTCCTGTCTTCAATAAGCAGGGGATCATAACCTTAATTTTGTTGTCTCCTGATACTTTAATCACATTAGTATCTAACTGAAAAAATATGCAACACACACAAGCTGCTGAGTCTCCTTTCAAGCTAATTTCTGTTTTTTGCCTTGTGCTTCAACATATGTCCATCTCGTCCTTTTCTGTGTCGGCTAGACTCACATGTGTGAATAACAAAGAATGCACAGTTTAGACACACTAAAGCAATAGTGCCAGATGCCTGCTTGGCTAGGGAATTTAATAAAAGAGTACTACAATTAGTCTTTAGCTTCTGAAAGTGGATAGTTGAAATGACTAAGGGCATAAAGGCAAACGGTAAAAAGTGCATTAAAGGATTTCGTAGCGGAGGAAGGATATCTGTGAAATCAGTTACATCTATCTGTGGAAAGCATAAGCATCATTGAAACGTGTGACCTTAAAAATTTATTTTGTTCTTAATCCTGTAATATGTAAATCATCTCTTGAAAGCTCTGGAACCTGAGCGTGCTGGCAGGGCTGTGCAGCGCCCTGCAATAAAGCGATGTATTGTTTACTGAGTGCGGTGGGGCTTCATGAATGTTACTTCATTAATGCTTCTGTGTGTTAGAATACCAGCTAGGGAACAAAACCAGTTTCCCTTTCAAATTAGGTGCTTACCTGTTCAACTTGGGCTGGCTGAGAGGCAGTAATGAAGTGCTCACAGGCGAGGTCGAAACGCAGCTCTTTATGAAGGAGCGTGTATTTGCTGGCTGCTGTATCATCCGAGGATATATTTAGTGCAGAAAACCTTGCAGTGCTTTTCTACAGAATGAGTTTACAGAGTCTTTGAAATAGTATGTTTTGCTGGGCTAATTTTTAGTTGTAATAGACTTCAGTACTGATTTGGCACAGAAGTAGGAACGGTAGCGTTGGAAGGCCAAATTCTTCATTCCGAGGTGTATGGAAAATCCCTTTAGCATCTTTGGCAGCTGCCAATAGTATTCTACTCGTTTTATATGGGTAACTGTGGTCTGCATGGCGGCATCGTATGATTTCATACGAGCTCTTTGACACGATAGGCTGGTGCTAACGGAGGCCTTGAGTCTGTCCCTGGTGAATTTATAGGTATCCAGGCAATAGGCTGAATTCCTGCTTGGATAGGGATAAAAGGCTCAGAGCCTTTCAGACCTAAACAAGCAGGCATGCAGGCACTGTATGCTTCATTAGGGAAGCTGCTGTACGTCTGAGCTCTGCCTGCGTGCATGCCGGCACCAGCAAAAGAAACAGGTTAGATGGGGGGGCTGAGGACAGGCAGGACTGAAAGACTGGACATCCTACAAACACCTTACTCTCCCGTGGTGGCCATTCTGAAAAGTGGTGTGAAATAACCCATTTCCCCGTGGAACTGGGGGGGAGCCACCTTCAGCCATGCATCTCTGTTGGCATCCGAGGCCGAACTGAGCCTCTTGAGATTTTTACACCTTTGCCAGCGTCTTGACCTCCACTCTCATGGAGAGGTGGGTGCAGCTGGAGCACAGCTAAACCTGGAAAATCACTTTACTCCAAGTGACAGTTATATTTCCTTTAAAAAAAAAATAAATCCTTGTCACATTTTGATTCGTGAAAAATATAGCCAAGACGTTTTGAAGTCGCACTCTGGATAATAAATGATGCATGTCTCAGGCAGGTTTGGGGCATATATACAGCTTGGACCAGAAAGAAAGACCAATTACTAGATTTGACAGCCAAAGCTCTGTTCTGTATTATGCCTTTTATATAAGCTGTTCTATATTAGGCTTGAAAAAACTGCGTTAAGTTTGTGCTGCTACATATTGTTGAAGATTTGTGTCTTGATCGAATGCCTTTGGAGTTCAACAAGAGGAAAAGCACAGGCAACAAAAATGCACATAGACAGAGAGAAAGAAAAAAAATATTTAAGAGTCTGGTAAAGTAGCAGTTTAAACGAGCAAGAAGGCCCAAGATTGCTGACTTTTATTGAGTCACTGTTATACGCCCACCTTTTCCTGTCTTGAAACAGTTTTCAGTTTTGACTATCTGACATGACTAACCGTTGCATATCTAACAGATTACAACTGTCAGTGAGTCCCCCGAACGGAGGCCAGTGGCTTGTGAGAATGTGCGCTCGGGCTCACTCAGCTCAGCTCATTTATTTATTTTTAACATTTTCATTCAGCCGAAGGCTCCAGATGAGCTTGTGCAATATCTGTGTGAATTCGAGCTCTGAAAAGTAAAGATGCAGGCTTAGGAGGGAAGCGTGTGTGCACAAAGGGCTTTCTTGCTGTCTTTGGAAAACTGAGGGCTTTCTTAGTGTTTAATAGATGGAATATATGTAAGGAAAAAAGTCTGTTCCAGTAATAATGATATCATTACATTACCCCTGGCATATGAAGGACAGGAGACACTGGTTCCCTGTTAAAATGACTCCCAGGAGGAAAATACAGTCTTTCCTCATCTTATTGTAGTCAAGTCAAACAAATGAAATGATAAAGCTGTGTGAAGTAAATAACATGTGGCCACATTCTGCTCTCTGTCACACAGCTGCAAAACTGGAGTAAATTTTTAAATTATCTGACTTGCTTTGGATTTACACCACTTTCAATACAGAAAAGAATTTGGCTTGTCCTCAGCAGTGAATCACTTTTGTTCTGTCATTGTATGATGACCCATTATTAAATAAGGAACATTTAGATTGTCAACACATGGACATATTCTTGACATAGAGTAAAACTGAAGGGGAGGAAAACTCCTATGGTCAGTTATGTTTTTAATTTTCACGATTGTGGTAACGACAGGGAATAATTTTAAACGTCTCTGATTCTTTACTGAACATGCATGTGACTGTTTTCATGTTGTAATCACTCATTCCTTGTTGTTTTTTTCCCTTTGTAGGGAAGAGCTTTACTTTGACAATAACTGTCCTGACAAATCCCCCCCAAGTCGCTACATACCACAGAGCTATAAAGGTTACAGTGGATGGGCCAAGGGAGCCAAGAAGTGAGTATTATGCTCTTATTTTTACACTTACGCCTGCTTAATTTTGTTTAACAGAGACCCATAAATGAAATATATATCTTTGTCAAACACTGGGCCTTGCTCAGCAAAATCTGTAAGCGCATGCTTAATTTGCAGTCTATTGGACCACACACATACTTGCATTAAACACACACTTAAGTGCTTGGCTGAATTTGGGCAATCACAAACCTGATTCTCATTCACATCAAGGTCTTGATACATTATCTGCCAGTGTAAATGAGAACTAAACCCACGGTATTTATATATAATCTGATTTAGGCATAATAGATGCAATCCTGCAACATGCTGAATTCCCTAAACTCCCATAAGCTTCAAACTGGAGACGTTTAGAACACAATAGCAGACTGATCTTACAGGATCAGTCCTAGCACAGAGAGAAAATATATAATATAGTGCCTTTTTGTTTGCCCTTAAATTCTTTTGCCATCAGATAATTAATGTACCTCATTAATCTCATCATACCTGAAATTGGTTTTCGGCTGTGGACTCATCACAAAACCCTGGGGGCCAAAGAAAGCTATGAAAGCAGTGTATAAACAGCATGATCTTTGTTTCTTATTTGTGCACAGAAAGTATATTTAATTTAAGCATAGTCCATCAGATTTTCACCCAGCATGTTAACCTCATAGCAGTGCACCTTTCTAATTTACTAAGAATATATTTGCAATGATTACTGGCTACATTTTTATGACAAGTGTGTTTTGCCATGTTCCAGCAATTTTGTGGATGGCATTTGCTTTTAGATACAGTCAAGTCTGGTTAATCCATCATGATTTCTTGGTTTGTCTCTCTGTCTCACACATTTAGCTGGTAACCAGTCTCACATCTTATGGATATCACTGATGAGCCAGTTTTTTCTTAATCTGACTAGAACAACTCTTTCTAAATTGATTGGATTACCTAGGTATAGCTGTATTTAAATTACATGTAGAGATTAAGAATTATTTGATGAATAACCACACTTAAAAAAATCCCTGTAATGGAAGCATCTCAAATAATTATTTTGCCTTTGATCTGCACATACAAATGAGACCTTTAAGGAGCTTTCAGGGAGTTTAGCTGAAATACCACAAAGACAGAAGTAGAGAGGATTCACACAGTGAAGTATTTCTCGTGCTAATACATGCTGTGGTGCCATCTCCTCTGCCACTGAAATGCCTTCTGTAAGAGCTGCCCGGCTGTAGTGTCTCACCTAGAGTAACAGATAAGGGAAAGCAGATAGCTGTGGATGCATCTCATTCCGTAGATACTTGTGTTGCTGCCCACTGACATCTGAGGTGTCTGTCTGTCCCAGCAAGGGGATTTCTGTTCTGCCGTCCCTCCCTAGCTGAAGCAGCACCCTTTTTGATATTCACCCACAAGTGTTGTCGCGTGCAGCTTGCTTGGAGACACTAAGCAAAATGCATTCACGGTGTAAAACCCAGAGAATAAGTTACCTGTCATTTAGCCTTTTCCATTTTGAGCTGCTTTCAGGTGTTGAGGTATCTCCAGGAGAGGAAATCTCCTAGCAGAGATTAAAAAATGTTGTGACAGAGCATAGTGGTTTGAAAATGGTACAGAGAACAGCGTGGGCTACTCGGTGTGGCACAGAAAGGGAACCTGCAGTTGGTCCTTAGATTGGGACTAAACCATTCTGAGGCTTTGTGGGTTAAAAGTGAGGCCATGTTAATATAACTTCATAAGATTTCCATGTTCTGCCTGAGTTTTTTAGATTAGTCTTGAAAGAAAGTCTCTGCACATGATACCTATCTGCTATTGCCGTGGATTTCAGCCGAAACTAGGAATGCCTAGTAACATACAAAATCAATTCTTGTAGTCCAGATGGACTTTCTGTCTGGACTTCTTGCTGTCTTTATTTATTTGTTGAGAAAGCCCTTCTTAAGGAGCCTTGAATCTTAGTATTTCAGCTATATATTGAAGTTCTACGCTGGAGTCAGTTTGGTTCTTCAAGTTCTGTCATTGCAGCTGGATGCTGTCATCTGTGATGCCTCTAGAATGACCAGCTATTTAATCTGAGTTTTCAGGGAAAGTGTAGCTCTAGAAGTACTGTGGGAGTTTCACTGAAGTTCTGCTTTCTTCAGGGAGCCCCTGCACTCGTGTAGACTTATTACTCTTTGCTAGCAATCATTCAAGAAGTGTATCTGGCATTTACATTGCAAAAAGAAAATTAGGTGGTTGGAGGCAAGGAGGAATTCAAGCCTACAAGTGGCTCTGATAGCAAATGTGTTTTTCTTAACAAATTATGTATCGGCAAATAGTGCCCCTCTCTGCCAGGATCTGTATTTCACGCAGACATCTCAAGCACGTTATCCGAGTTTTCTTCTCTCTGGCAGCTCAACCAGAGCTGTCACATCACAAACAACTTTTTTTCTTAATATACACATCTGGCGTTGGCAGTTGGACCAACTTCATAAGAGCACATGATCATCATTCATTACAAGATTAAAAAGTACCCCATGGCATCATTGATGTTTTTTAACTTTGATCTTTTGCAGTTGTGATTCATCTCAGTTATAAAACTTCCCTTTAAAGGAACACAACCAATGACTTATTAGAACCTTCATTCTAAGTAGCGTAAACATAAAATTATGCACGTCTTTACAAAATGTCATTTACTTTGTTGCCAGCTTATCATTTTAAGACATGACATCATGCTTAAGATCATGAATTTGTAAGGCTTGTTTATAGGCAAAGTACTTTGACCTTCTGCTGGCAAGTTGACTCGAGCAAATAAATGCTGCATGTTTTCCAGCAGCAGCAGGAGCAGCAGCAAGACAATGACAGATATCACAATCATTTAGAGCCTGACATTAAGCACGCTGAACAGTCATGGCATGCAGTGACTCCAGTTGGTATTTTGGATGCTCAGCACTTCAGGAAGTCAGGTTCTTAATGTAAATGCCATTTAGTTGTATTAAACGTGTGCTTGTAGAAGCTTGCTGCATTACCTCTCTATTATTATTTTAAAATATTTTAATAGCGACAGTGATGTCAGGTTGCTCTGCTAGGAAAACCTACCCGTTTCTATGTGAGAAAAGGTATACCGATGGTTACTCCCAGGAAAAGAATTTTTTTCTTTTTAGAATTATTTTAGTCTATCTAGATTACCAAAGAGGGACATGTACTGTGTTGCACAGTGTCTGTGCTGAACTGAGACAGCGCATTGCATTCTGAATGATGGAGTCAAGAGACTGGATTGTATAAGATTTTTGGGAATCATTGGGAAATCCTGCAGATATTTATTTTTCTCCTCATATCCCGTATAAAACTTCCACCATATACAGACCTTATCCAGCAGAGCTGCCTTCCAGCTGGGAGGGCTGAAAGAAGTTTTCTGGAGAACTGAGCTGTCATGAGCTCATAACTGACCAACAGATAGAAAGATTTCACTGTAAAGGAATTACAAGGGAAAAAAAAAAAAAAAATCCTTTACCTAAATCCCCTTTAATGCTTTGCCATCCCTCATTACAAACACAGAAATAGTGATTTGCCCTTCCATGGCGGTACCTGTGAAACAGGAGACAAGTCCTCCTTCCTGGCTGCTTTTTCTGCAGACACAGTCAGTAGGGAAATCATGAGGAAAGAGGGAGGAGAAGTGCATATATTTTTATATTTTGCCTGGCTTCCAAGGACTTCAGTTCATCTCCTGTTAAAGATAGTCTCGGAAGTCACTGACCACAATTTTGTCTATCAGCATGAATGGAAAAGTATCTGTGAGCTTTGGACTGGGATGTTTTGGTGGGAGGAAACTACTGCATTTCATTCAGCTCCTGAATATTTCCCTGCCGCCCTAGCTTGTAAGGTGCACACGTGAGGAAAGGTATGAGCAAACATTGCCTTTTTGTCCCTGCAGTACAAAAGACAGCAAAAGAGAACCGAGAGCTTCTGGTCAGCCTTTGTATTAACTGTTTGGCCGGCTGACTTATAAAATGCAGATAAGCGATTGAGATTTTTGAAATTCCTAGACTTAAAACCATAACAGTGTTTAGGAAGTTCTCTCTCTTTTCTTTCAAAGGCAGAGGGTGGAGGGATAAAGCTGGGGCTAGTGGAATGTGCTTGTGAGTAGAACAGCTTTAAATCTTTGAGTATTTTTTTTTCTTTCATTTTTCCTTTTTTTTTTTTTTGTCTTTTTTTATTTTTTTTTTCCTTCTCTTCTCTTTTTTTTTTTTTCTTTACTTTTTTTTTTTTGTCTTTTTTTGTCTTTTTTTTCTTTTCTTTTTTTTTTTTTTTTTGTTGACTGACTGTCAGGAGCTGGGCTGGTGGCCAAGCAGGAAATGACACATCGAGAGGCATTTGTGTTGTGCAACATTTTGTGGAACTGATGCAAGGATACATTGTCTGTTTACGCATTCCTTCGCTAACAGCCTGCATGGCAGTAATTTTATTCAGGGACACATGGCATGCTACAGCAAGGAGCTAGATCCTTAACATCTCTTTATCCAGAATTATCACAGCAGTTAAAGCATGCTGTGTGTCCCCAGTTTAGAATATTCTCTGGCTTGCCTTCAAAAACCACTACACCAGCCCCCTTCCTTCCCAAGAATATATTGAATTTTTTTCACTGCGGTGAATTTGTGCAGTGCAGAGAGGTATAGTTTGCAGGAGAGGAAATTTTACAAGCAGGTTGTACTCCTCACATGTGCTTTGCACCAGAACTGCAGCATAGCAATTTTTGCAAGCGATACCATTGCCAAAACTGAACATGGAAGTTTGCATCTGCACGTGTTTGGGCACAGCCAGGAGGTTTTAAAATTGATGCTAAAGACCCTGAGATATGATGAAAAAGTCCCAAGCTTTCATCTAAACTGAGCTGAGAAAATCTGTGCCTTGTGCAGGTGTCTCTCATGGTGACACATCTCTACTGAAATCAGCTGGGTTATTCCAGATTTCTACCAGCCTTGCTGGGAGCGCAGTGGGCGCTTTGGTGGTTTGTAAATTGTTCTAAATGACTCTGCAAAGTTTAATGTTTGCGTTACAATGCCCCTTTGTAAGAAAGGAGGCAGAATGTGATTATACGGCCCAAGAAATGTTTGGCGTGGCTGTGCTGTGGGGTTTAGGTTCTTCACCATGCATATAATTCCCATATTTGAGCCAAGTGGGGAACCGCAGGGCATTGCAGGCTGGTGGTCCTGGGCTCCCGTGAGCAGCCTCAGTGTTTCTGGTCCCAGGGGCGCAGCACCAGGCCCTTTCTGCAGTGTAAATGCCAGACATAGTTTCACTTGGTATCATTTGCTGCTGGTTTATTTTTGCTAATGTGGAATTTGACAAAATCTCATTAATTCAGGTCTGGAGAAGAGCTCCTGGGCATTTCCGGAGGCTGTGAGAAACTGTAGGGGTGGTTTAGGTGTTCCTCCTGAGACGTGGCAGGCAGTACGTATGCCAGTGGTTTAGATTCGTGTCTCAGATAGGTGTGTAACCCACAGATCAGGGCTTCCAGCACCCCGACCGTGGTGCGTGCCTCTGGAGCAAGGTGACCAGGCTGACGTCAGGCTGCTGTTTTGGATGGTAGCTGCATCCCAAGCACTAGCAGCTTCGTGTTTTTCCACTGCGGCTAGACAGGGGCTGGGTCAGAAAACTCACAGTTTGAGGAAAAGTCTAAGACAAAGTCGTGTCTTTTCCGGTGATCACACCTTTCATCTGCTGGTGTAGTGCGTAGGGGAAGACGAAAGCGAAACCTACTTGGTTCACTCACGGCTTGAATTTATAGTGCAGTTGTGAAAGCTAAGTGATCCTATGGGACTAAGTGATCCACTGGCTGCCTCTCACCATAAGAGGACATTGCTGTGATGGCAGCTGACTGTGGATTCCCTATTAGAATGAGAGGGAAAAGACTTTTAGAAGATGATGTAAAACAAGTGGGCAAGCCTGACCCTAAAACCATTCCCTAAGATGTGCTCACCAATGGTAATGATTTCTATTTGTCAACTGAAAACGGATAATTTCCATTCTTTTGTAGAGACTTCAAACAGCCTTGTCCTAGTACGTTTGGCATGCAGGATGACCATTATGGTGGTTTTTGTTACATTGCAGCTATTGTCATTTGTATTCAAAAAGTCTCTCCAAGCCACAAACAAAATCGTGGCCCTATTGTGCCACACAGCTGTATGAGAAGAGAGTCTTGCTCCGAATAGCTTACAGCCTCCACTGAAAATACATGTGGAAAAAGGGGTTATAACCAAACAGATGAAGTCAGCAGAGTAAGTGAATGCACTTTGCATCTCCATATGGCACAACTAGGAGGAAAGGAAAAGTGAAAGCGATTTTTATATCTGTGACACTATATACAGATACTGTGGAAGAAGATGGTAGAAAAAAGGCTTTGAAGAAGCTTTTCCCAGACCACTTAGCTCGATACTCTCCTCCCACAAGAACTTAAACTCTTGTACACCTTCACTTTTGAAATGCTTTTAGCTCATTGCTTCTAATATCAGCATTTTTTTCTCACACTTCAGTGTATCATCTCTTCCCTCCTTCCACTCTAGAAAGTGGGTTGGGAAGAAGAGAACAGGGCAAATGTGTTTGGGAGAGGCTGCATCACAGTGGTGTAAGTAGAGCACTTACACAGGTCTTCCTTGATAGCAGTCCTAAATTTCTTTATACATTTTATATAAAATTTGTTTTTATTCTCCGCATAAACTTCATTCTCCACTGAAACATGGTCATCCCAGAAGTGAGACACAGATGCTGATTTAACCAGACAAGGAATGCAGAAGAGGAAATGAGGAAGAACATCATACTTAATTGAAACTTCAGGGGAAGAAACTTAGTAATGATCTCATGCTGCAGCATGTTTGGGGTGCCAGAAACCTTATTCTTATGAAGACAACCAGGTTCCTTAATGTGTATGTCTACTCAGATCCATTATTACACATCTCACATGTTGTAGACCTGCTAACTGAGCACAGTTCTGTCACCGCCTGGAGAAGACAGTGGTCACTACTGGCTGAAGACAGCTTTCAGCTCTCTGAAAACTAGAAATGTAGGGTAGGTTTCTCCTGTAGTGAATGAAGAGATCCAGGCACTTCCAGGGAGCGAGTGATTCATCCCACCTATCTTAATACCTATCTTAAAGTGGAATTAATTGCCCTTGAGGGGTGTCCGTCCCTTTCCATTGATTATAAATGGAGGCTAGATGACTAGCCTAGACTAGGCGCCCTGTTTTTGAGGTGGATGAAGTCAGATGAGATGATGAGATATTATAGTTGTAGGGTGTAGCCAATCATTGCTATTAAATTCAGACAGCCTGTGCTAGCTTTAAAGCAGGTAGCTCCAGTAGTGAGCACCATACAGCCACAGATACTGAGCTCAGCATGGATTTTCCCAGCTTTTTGGTGGATGTTTTGTCTTTTACCGAACTGTGAACTGTCCGTGCTACATTTCTGACAATGTAAGGGTTTGTTTAAAGCTGCCTTTGAAGTATCAGTACAGCTGCCATAATGAGTGCCATACAGACACATCTTTAAAAATGTTGCTATCTACATCATTTATCACTTCTTGCAGGATTTAAGTAGCCAGGTACTACTCAGGTCCTACTCAGCTTGGCTTGTGTGAACTGCTGAGATTAAAGCTCAGGTTATTTAGCGGTTGGCATAGTGTTCAGTAACATTCTCACCCTAATTAAAATATTGCAGCCATGTTAGAAACAGTGTAAAGGTTATAATACATCTTATGGGTGTTACCTACAAAGAATACCGGGGAACTATACCTGCCCATTCCCGGTTTCCCGCAGTAGTAGGCATGGTCTTAAATGTTACGTGCAGTCAGAGGCACTTGTGGTATTTTGTCTCACTGTTCTAAGAGCAAATTAGTAAGTTAGTAAGTCAGGTAGACAATTCTGTACAGCATCTTCACATTGTTGCAGAGCCTTCTTGGAGAGAAGTACTAGCAGGCACCGTTGTAGTACCAGATATGGTTGTTTCCACATGTTAAATCCTAGATTAAATCTGCAAAAGAAGCCCAAATTTAAATGGCAGTGTTAAAAAGGGTCAGAAATTCAGAGACTGTTCATCAAAAGTGGATGGTATTCACAGTTATTTGATATATTTTCAAATACATATTTTCAAACCTGTGTTTCTCTCTAGTATAGAGTTTGGAAAATAGGGACCTGGACATACAACACACTTACTGGGTTAGACAATATAGAGGGTACTCTGCAGAGACTACATATATACCACAGAATCATTGAATGCTCTGAGTTGGAAGAGGAGCTAAAGATCATCTAGTTCCAATCCCCTGCCATGGTCAGGGACACCTCCCACTAGACCAGGTTGCTCAAAGCCCCATCCAGCCTGGCTTTGGACTTTTCCTACAATTTACCTGGGCATATATTCCACATTTGTACAAGACTCAGATTTTTATATAGATTCTTAGACAACAATATACTGCAATTAATTCAATTTATGAAGTGAATTTATTAATCACTGTAGACATATGAAATGCAATAATGTTGTTTCCAGGCTTCTAGGACACCAAATAAATTATGAATAATGTACTTTTTTTTGTTCCTGGGATCTCTTGTTACAGTAAACATTAGATTAGTGGAACCTGTTTTTTTAATTTTCACACTGGATACTTCTTGGCTTTGATGATCTGGGCTATGGGTCCACTTACACTTTTAGTCTTTTTTTTTTTTTTTTTGATGTCTTTGAACAATTGTCTGTAAAAACAGCACTATAATAAAATTACCACCTCTGTAGAAAGAAGTGTTGAATACAGAAGAGGGCTCAGTGTTAGAGCTGTGAATGTAATTTATTCAGTGTTTTAATTCATCACCTAAGCAATCCAAATGAAAATCATTTTTGTAAAGGGACATATGGATAAAATTTTCAGAGAGACGCAGCGTGTATTGGTTTTCAAGTGAAGTTGTCTAAAAGCTAGATACGGTGTCCCAGCTAGTCATCTGTGGCCCGTTGTGGTCAGAAGAGAAAAATTGGTATGTTTAAAGGTTGATTTATCCTACCCTATATATGCACAGGTTGCGCAGATCTCTGTAAGTGAACACTATTGTTTAAATCTTTTAGAAGGGGGCTTTAGAGCCTGCTTTTTCAAAAGTTACATTGAAGGGCTATACTTTGAAGTCTGTCACATTTTAGTATATTTTAGGATACTGGTGAGCCCCTCCATGTTAGACATAAATAACCAGTGTGTAGTCTTTCATGTTTTCCTCTTCCATGCCTGCTTGCTTGAAACTCTCAGTCAGTCTGCAGAAATGTCCACCCTGGTTTGAAATGTTCCCTTTCCCCATGCTGATGTGCTTATTGCTTTCCTTTCCCAGAGGCTGTGGCCCTTGCAGCTCAGCAGTAATCTGGCTTTCATATGGGAGCCTCCTCAGCTTCACGGCGGAGTCAGACGGTTTAATTAACCTTTATCTTTTTCTTTGGAAGAATGAGCCCAGGGTATACTTATTACTGATGTGAAGTCTCACGCAGCAGTATTCATTGCCTGCAGTATGGCACACAGTCATGAGCATCCCCGAGAATTAGGACTGCGGAATTACAACATATGAAGGGCGCGCAGACTTTGTATTTATGTAGGGTCTGTGCTCTGCATGTATGCTGGCTTACCAACCTATGCATTTAATTTCACTCTTCTTGATGTCTGCTACTCCTGAAAGACACAGATGGCAGCAAATGAGAAACCTGATAGCAGCTAGCTTGTGCAGAATCTTTATTATAGACAGGTATGAGAGTACTAAGGACTCAGTGCTCCCAAAACCCAGATAACAGGGACTGTTCTTTACAGCTCAAGGATGAAGGAAGCTTTTTGAGAAGGATATTTAATTTTGTGTGAGGTACAAAGTGAACACCTCACTAAATATATACATGCCATACCACATTAAGAATTAAATTGAGAACTACTTTTTTCTGTGGTGACTTGGTGTAAAAGTGTATAAACAGTAGATTTAAGGTAGGCAACAAGGGGATAGGTACACGTCAGATAAATAATAACATGTTGACATAAAAGAAATAGATTTTGTGGATTAAAAGGCAGATATCTCAAGTTCTTAGGTCTTGCTTTATGCATACATTACAGACAAAAATTACAGTAGGAAAAGTTCATGTCTGAGTACACATTATTTGGAAATGCCAAGATTATGGTTATCAGTGCAATTTTAATTCATGCCTCTCAAGTATGCATGGCAAAAGAGTCCTTCATTGTATGAGCATGTGCTGGTTTATCCGTCGGACAGCAGTGTCCTGTGGGATAGAACATGCCCACTTACTGTGATCCCATACCTTATTTTTTCACATGACTCCATTGCTGAAAGAATTCCATCCAAAAGTATCTGGTAATCCAGAGTGCCCCATATGAGATGCACAGGATAATATTTTTCAGAGCTCTTAACAATATATAGTGCTTTATATGTTCAAAGCACAGCTCTTGGATTGGGTTGGTGCTTCTGAAGAGCAAACATGAAGGTCTCATATATGGCACTGGGAAAAGTATGAGCACATGGTGAATACAATGTGTGAACACTTGGCTTTGAGCAACTGAACTATTGTGACAACAAGAAATCGTGTGGTGAGAGCATAAAATCTGTGGGCCAGCAATAGCTACCTTTGCCAAGCTGCTAACAAAGCTCTTAGGTGATAACACCCAATGAATTTCCATTCTACGAAATTTTATTTTTCAAAGTTTTTTCAAAGTTGTCAAATTTTACCAAATTTGACTATATTTCCATGGAAATTGCATATTTCTGACAAAAGTGCTAACCTGCCGAGCCAAGTTTCTCCACTCCAAAATACAGCAACAAAAAACCTCTTTCAAGAAATTATTGCCAAAAATTTTTTTGAGGCACTGCATTTTCCCTTTGCTAACTCGTTTCTCAGCCATTTTGATCAAAACTGAAGGAATATGCTTCTCACTAATGCAAGAAAAAAGTGAATCCAAACAGTCAAGATTCAGTAGAGTCACAAGCAGCAGAAAACTTATAATTTTGGGCAACTTCAACCACAGGCAGTTTTATGGGCCCCATCTCTAACATTTAATCTACCATGTTATTAATTTGCACTTTATAACAATTAATTAGATGCAATGGAAATTCTGTGTAGGGAATGAATTGGTATAGGGCAGCCTCTCCTCATGGTCTGCCATAGCTCCAGCATTGACCTGGATGGGTCAGGTCCTTGGTGGTGACCAAAAGGCGCTGAGCAAGGCTCCATCTCTAGCTCGAGCATGATGTGGATCCTTCCTAAGTGCCAAGGATATGCTGGAGAAAGTGGTGTCCTTTGGAGAAGATGGCACGAGGGCCACTGCGGCCTGCAGGCCCTCTGGTGGCATTGGGGTTTACCAGGCCTCCAGGCGCCAGCATTTGGCAGGACTCTCCTTCCCCACCCTGAACCTCTTCAGAGAGGCAATTTGGTGTGCATACACTTCAACCGAATTGGCACAATCCACGCAGACATTGCAGGCTGGAACACACCCGCAATGCGAGTAGTTTGTGCAGTAGACCGTGACTCCTCCAGCGCGCCTGGCGTGTGGAGCCAGGTCTGGCTGCGAGTGCTCCTGCAGCCCCTCCGCAGCGCCAGTGTGCGCAGCGGTGTCAGTTTTTATTTGCTTCTGACAAGGAATTTTTTTAGGGGAAAAAAAAAAAAGTTGTTTAAGAACAACAACCACAGGAAATTAACATTGAAAAACTACTCCAAACTCTGCCCTAAATAACTTCCAGTGCCGGATTTGGGCTGGTGAACAAGCTTGGTTTAGTTTGGGTGAGGGGCAGCCACAGCCTGGCCCCGGTCATCATCCAAACACCAAGGTGGGCCAAATACAGACCCAATTTTGTCACTGAAGACCAGTTCCAGTCAGTGCATGTGAAGAAAGGCACCTGAGAGCCTCCTGGGGAGGGTGTGGAGCTGTGTGAAACCCAGGGCAAATTACCAGCCCTTCTGCAGAAGTAAGCAGAGCATTCCTTGGTAATAGGCACATCCAGAGGCACAGACTTTTGTATTTTGTATACTCTGATGTAAGCTACTAAAAGAAGGTTTTCTTTTAGTTGCCTTCTCGTTCTTTGGATTTGCATGACTCAGAGTTGTGAAGATTCTGGGTCCGTTTAAAACCAGTGATATGAGTTGTTTTAATAAGTTTTCATCTTGGTAGATTGGACAAGCTGCTCAGAGTCATCCAGAGTTGCAATTCATGCTTGAGATCTGCTCCTATATAGAAATCTTTCCTTCCTGTTTAAAATATGCAGGCTCTTATTTGCAGATGGTAGGTGATGATAGGAGTTATGGTGATGGCTGGGTCTGTGTTTGTACGAATGGCTGTGCAAACAGAGCAAAAGGAGGGGACCTACCTGTCTTACAGTGCTGGTCGAGCTCTCCAAGCTGTCTATGGCTCCATGGGCCATAGAAAATGAGGAGACCATGTCCTTCATGGTATCTCTCACTTTCAACAAGCTCCAGCTTGGTCAAAGAGAGAGCAAGGCCAGTGAGAAACACTGCAGGAAAACCCAGCTGCTGCAAGACGTTGTGCTGCAGGGAGCTTGCTGCTTATCTCATTGTCGTTCACTAGAGCAGGGCTTAGTAATGACTGGTCTGTTGTGGGTTTTGGTACTTTTTAGAAGTTAAAATAGCCTTTTTTTGGAGACAGATAGATTGCAGTGCTGGGCAAAAGGTACCTCCACCAGCAGTTTTATTTTCCTCCCTATTACAACTTCATTTAAGCTTTTTCCCATTTCCTTTACTACCGCGGTATTCCCATCCTTAGGAGCCAAGCAGCTGAGGGCTGAAAGAGAAGTGTTGTCAGGAGAGTGATTAAAACATGGATTGATGCAGCTGGGAGCCAGGGTTCAGTAACCTCTCTGGGCCTCCGCGTTAGTGTTATGTCAGATACAGTAGCTTTACCATGTGAGTTGAGTTTATGCGTTTTTTATTGTCTCTTGCTGCCAGAAAACGTTGACCCCAGAGTGGCCGCACTGTGTAAGCAGTCCGTGGTGGAAGGCAGCACGTTCCGAAAATCATTTACGTTCCCTCTTTAATTTGTCACTTATGGGTCATATCTTTCTACATTTACATTTTTAAATTAGTTCAGTGTGCCCTGAGCTCTGGTTCCAGAATCCAAGCTGAAAACTTCCCAACTTTACGAGTTATTAAAAAAATTCCAAAGCCCTCACTTAATTTACATCCAGTATGCAGAACAACTTAAAGCTATTAGAAGGCTTCACATTTTTATAAGGACATGAGTTTGGGGAGAGATTAGATTTTAGGGCTCATATGCAATATGGAACAGTTGCATATATTTGATCACCTCCTCAAAGAGGATACTGTCAAGTGAAATTTGGCCCAAAATTTAAAAGGAAAAAAAAAAAGTTTTGGCATAAAAAACAATCTGGTCAAAATAAAATGGTTTTTCCAACATAAATTCCATTAAAAGTAAAGCCAGACCCAGCAAATGTTTGAGATCTCCCATATGGACTGAAGAATAGTTTTACATTGGATCACAATGCAGTTTTTTGGAGAGCATTTGAGACTGCTCCTGTTTTGGAAGCGTGCTCATGTCTTGTTTGAATGACGATTTAGACTGCGTGTAGCAAAACCCAACGTTAGCATATCTGGAACATCAGCGTAAAGGCTGTCTGTCAGAAGAAAAATTTCTTTTTAAAGAGAACAGAACACACCTACCCTTTGCCATTTTTTTTTCTTCCTTTCATTCTCATGTCAGGAAGTTCTGAAGACCAGACCTCTGTGGTCAGAGGATTAAGGTAGGGATGTAGGAGGACGGTTCAGTGGCTGAGACATTTGCACACGGGTCCTCCAGGTCTGTCATCTGCCTCTGATGTCTTTGTGACATTTCACAGAATGACAGAGTGGATGAGGTTGGAAGGGATCTCTGGAGGTCACCTGGTCCATCCCCTCTGCTCATGTGTCTCTTGTTGGTGTATTCGAAAAAAGCAGATGTCCTAATGTACTGATATCACTGTACACTGGATACCTCATTCTTTTGGTCTCAGCTCCTCTCGTGTGAAGTATGAATCAAGGTGTTGGTTTACTGGAGTAACGTTTTTAAGGCATATTCCCACACAGGGCATATCACAACGTGAGTTGGAAAGCCTCAGTTTCCCTTCATAAATAAAAACATAGTTTATTTTATTTTTATTTTATTTTTTTTTATTTAATTTTATTTAATTTTATTTTATTTTACTCCATCCTCAAGATTAGAAGTGTTTTTTTTTTTTTTTTTTTTCCATGCTGTGAGCTTTGAGCTCCCAGCATACAGACATGCTCTGTATTACCGTGTCAGAACAATGAAGCTCTCTTAGGCTGCAAACTCCAGTTCCTTCAACCCCTTGAAGGCATTGCAGGAGGTAAAGGTTGGCTCATAGGTGTGAGCCTCTCATTACATCAGCCCTTACTCAGAGCTAAATAAGTGCTGCTGCTTTCAGAGAATGGCAAGCGCCAGGCTCTGCTTAGGATCCTTCCTCTAGGAAAGCTTTATTCTAGTACAGGCTGCCGAGACGAAAACCAGACAAAACAGAAAATCTGAAAAGATGAAACTCCTACGGGATAGCCACCCTCCCCACACTTTACACCAGCATCATTCCACTAGCTGCTGATGTGCTTGCAGGCAGGTGCGGGTGCTTTTTGCCAGCTCTACGCTTCGTGAACCTGGGGAGCGAGACGAAGACGGTCCGTGCAGCCGAGGGGAGGCAGCTTTCCGGCTGTGCGCGTGTGTGTCTTGCAGGGTGGGGAGGGAAGGCATCCTTAAACAAACACGTGCAACCTGCTGTTTTAGCTGCGATGGGAAAACCAGCTTGACAAGAATGAACTGCTTCGCCAAGCGACATTCAAGGGAGGTTGGTGGGATTTTAAACAAATCTCCTTAAGCGAGCATGAAAACAAGCTATTTAGCGCTCATTAGTGTCTCAGGTTAAACTCTTGAATAATTTGTCATGGTTAGGCTCTTTCGGTTTCATTGGTGTTTTTCTAGTGACTAACGAGATGACAGCTACACATGCTCCTTGGTATGCCACTGTTCACAATAGGGTTTAAAATTGTGTATTTGTTATTGATGTCATTAAAGTGATGGATTTGAGCTCGGTTTCTGAGGCAGCCGACTGGGTGGTTAGGACTAATTTCTAGCAATGGTTTTGGAGGTTGAAACCAAAGTGTGTATAAAAGGAAATGTTTCTTCTTTTAAGCAAATAATTTGAACCCAGATGAATGAAATTTAAGCGAGTGGGCATCAACTCGGAGTTAATTTTGACATAGTTGTCTGGAAATCATCACCAATTAAAATATTTTTATGAGCTCGAATGTAGTATTGTCTTTCGGTGCTTATGTAAGAGAGGAACAAACTGCTTGTTTAACCCCAGCCTGGAGACTACTGGCCAGAGTACAGGACTGAAGTCGCAGCCATCTGGAGCTGCAGCGAAGGCACGGTCCTTGGCAAACCTAACCTTGCGGGGGCAAGGCGACTGCAGCATGTGAGCTGCAAAATATGTAAATTGGAGCAGATCGCTTGCACCGGTCAGGATGTGCGGCTCATTTACAAACGAATCTCTCCAAAGGCTTTTGACATTTTCAGACGATATTTACTAATAGAAAAGACAGACGTAGCCATTCGCATCCGCTTCTGCAGCGAGGGAGGGTTTGTGCAGGATGGGGACTCCTGCAAAAATCCCGCAGCAGTCAGCGTGTGTCTGGGACGTGCAAAGAGGGACAGGAGCAGCTCTCGAGCCCGGGAATCCTAGTTCAGAGCAAAAATGACTCCCTTGGGTTGTTATAATCAGGCTCTTTCATGTGCTCCTCCAGACTGAATAGCTAGTGAGATAGCTACTTAATTTGTGCACACACCTTTCACACCTGCACATAAAGAAAAGCTTTGATGCCAAGTGCTTGATGGAACAACAAAATGAGTATGTGCAGAATTAAAAGGATACGCACCACGCTCAAATATTTTTATAGCTTTTTAGACTCTGCACATTTAAAATAATAATGAATACCCTGTCTGAATGGGAGGAGCAGTGTCTGCATTGTGAATTTGGCCTTTTCATGAGAGCACCATTGTTTTTTGTTGTTTTTACATTGCTAAGAGAGTTGAAATGCTGAAGACTCGAGTATAAATGTCTGTTGCTGTGTTTCCAACCACAGTCTCACTTATTCAATGAGACAAACTTTTAACATTTAAATTTTTCTTATTAGTGTTTATTGAGATTTTTGCATTTTCTTTTATTATGCTATATGAATACTTATACATATATGTGTATATAATAATGCTGTGTGCTTATGAAACAGTCTATCATGAAGTTTTTTCCCATCCCGTAATTATCATCATTTGATTCTCGTGCAGTAGCGTACTTCTACTAGCTGGGCTCGCAACGCTGCAGACAGATGATCAAATATTTAACCACAAACAAAACTGTTTAGATCTAACGTACAGAATCATTATAGCTTTGGTATGTATGCACGGAATTTGCTCTGCTGTGAAGTGTTACCACTAGACCTGTGCACCACTTGAGTCTGAAAGAAGGTAGACCTGAAATTGCACTTAATTTCAGCCTCCAGTTGAGTCCATACTGAGAAAATTTCAGGGCTTAGACACATGCTCGAGTTACAGGGGATGACTGTGTTACCACATGTCAGCTGAGCCACTGCAGCTGCCCGGTAGGTGTTCCTGGCCCCCCGTGAATGGAAGTTGATTTGATTTAGCTTAGCCCTCAATAAAAGAGGCTTAAGATAAGTAGAATCGCTGCACACTTGCGGCAGCCAGAGAGCATGCATGCAGATGGTTGCCATCCAGCTCCGGGACCCAGTAGCCTATTCCGCCCCAGGAGAGTGGCTCTGTATCTTTATGGTTCCGTATCGGCAACAGTCGAGGCAATTTTTTAGGATAACATTTACATTCTCTTTTAAAAATTAGTTGTTGAGTCCCTTAGCATAGCTGGGTTTGTTGGCTTGTGTAAAAACACTGGTTCCAGTTCCTTCTCTCAGCCCCCCAAGCGCTGCTGATCACAGAAAAGCAGCAGAGGAAACTGTCAGTGTTGTTTTGAGGGACTCGTTCAAAACATTAATGAATTTATCCCTCAGCCTAAATGGGGAAAGACATCTTTATAGAGACTTTGACAGGTATTTTAGACCCTGAATTGCACCACTTTTGACTTTTCACATATTCTGAATGTGGAGAAATACCTTGCATTTATTTGCCTTGCAATTCCCACAGTCTACAGGATTTAGCACATAACAGCCAAGGGCCAATTTAAGGCGTTTGCTTTTGAAATCTCCTGTGGCCTCCCTTGCTTGCTGAGGAGGGTGAAGTTGCAGGACTTCTATGGGATGTAGGCAAAGAGCACGATTGTGAGGTCTGTGCTAGGAAGTAAGGCTACACTGTGAAAGTGGGTAAACCATCAGCCACACGCAGTAAGTTGCAGCTGAGCATGGCGTTGGACTTTGAGCACAAGTGATAACTCATTTAGTCATTTCAGCTCAAAGTACATTATCTAAATGCGTACCTCTGGATTTATAACAAGATATCTTCAATCTGTTCTTCCTCAGCAAGTTATGACCCTCCCTAGACGAGGGATTTGAGAAATTAGTGAGTTTGGTTTTTCCACTTTCTCCACCCTTTTGAACAGATGGGATTTCTAGCTCTTTATCTTGTGGATCCTCTGGGCCATTTTCTGTACTCTGTGTCTGTGTAAGTTTCTAGGAAGTGGTGCCTGTCCCTGTACTAACATTTGATGTCCCTAACAACATTTGGTTCTTATTATATGTAGATACAGACAATCCGTGGATAATCATAAATATACATGTCCATGGGGAAGATCCCATCTCTTCCCTCCTGATTAAGATAAGATTTTTCTAAGGGAGGAAAAGAGAAAAAAGTGGGTCAGAAATGGGTAACTCCCTGAGCAACTTTGAGAGCCCATTTCTCATGGCCCCATCCAGCAGAGGAAGCTGATATCAGACCCTACCTCAAGTACCGTAGGCGAGGTGTTGGGGTGGAGGCATCTGCCATAGGCTCCTTATACTCCCTGCAGGCCTCCAGGAAACCTGGGACATGTGTAAGCCCTGCAACATGGACAGTGACCAGGTTTCAATTAAAGGTCTCAGTGAGCTTCTGCTCTGGGAACAGAGAGCAAGCTCCCAAAAAGTCAGCAATCATTAGCCCAGTGCCTAAGCAAGATTTATTTTTTGAAGCATTAGTTAAAACTTTATGGAGTTTGGTAGGCAAAGGAGATGTTAGCCAGAGTGAGCTTTACAACAATGTCAGAAAGCCCTAAAAACAGACATTATCCTGGAAATATTGACAGTGGACTAGGTATCAACTTGCTCCTGCACAACTTGGTTGGGTTTTTCACCCCCTAGGGATTAAAAATAATGGAGTTGTATGAGAGGGGAGAAAGCCTTCAGGCTGTTTTAATCCGGAATTCTGCAACCTGATGTTAATGAGAAAAACTATTTTTTTTTGGGCCATTTTTTTCCCAGTTCATGTCTACTTTTCAGACAGTAATAAATTGTCAATTTGTTTGTGAAACACTTGGCTTGTTGCATTTCTAAACGCAGAGTACTAAAGCAGTTACTGTGAAATCCCATTTCGCTTTGGCTCATGGTATTGCAATGACCTCTTTTGTTGTCTTTTGTAATTAATAACTTGCTTTTCTGTCACTTCCCCTTGCTGCCCATATAAATATTTCTGCAATGGAGCCTCTGATATTTGCTAACCCTGCCTTTCGTTAGCAAGACTGAGCACATGGGAGCAATTTGGGATGCCAGGTGTGTTCCTCCATGTGTTACCATTCGGCATGTCCCTCCTGTTCATTGCAGTGCTGATGTAGAAAAACTCAGGTAGAAAGAAAAAGCTGTAAAAATGGTGAATTCTTTCCTCTAGTTACTGTGATACTTGCAGCTGTGCCGACACAAGTAGCTCATGCTTCTGCTGCTCTGCACGTGTAATCCAGAGTGCAACCATAAAATAAAGGGAACCTGGAGTAGCCAAGAAATAAATAGCTTCTCTACTAGCATACCTGTCTCTAAAGGCTTGCAGTTTATGGAGGAGTGGAGCAGATTTGTAAAACTATAATTTTTAAGAAAGTAAATTTCAATATCTAATGGTACTACAGCTAGAGCAATGAAAGCTTTTAGTGAATGCAAACAGGGGAAACCACCCCAAATACATGTGCAGCAAATGGTAATAGAAGGAAGGAAAAATAAGATGAATGGGAGAGAAAGAAGAGGAAATGTTTGCTGGTCTCTGTTTTTTTTTTTTTTTTTTTTTTTTTTTTTTTTTTTTTTGTGTGTGTGTGTATGTTTTGTTTTGTTTTGTTTTTGGAAGAAGCCACCAGAGAATAACAAAGAGGAAGACAAAAAAAATAGATTTTGTTTAAAAGGAATCAAAGAAGGAAAAAGACAGGGAAAGAACCATGTAAATATTATTTATTTGTCCTGCTGGCTGATAAATTGCTTCCTTCTTAGTTGCTCCATTGAAAACTGAGCAACCAGTAAGTTTTGGATGATCACATTAATAACGCTGGTTTATCTTCAGTAATTTCTAAGACATGGGAAAGAGTGCTCCAGAACCTGCTAATAAACTCTGCACAGTGCTGATGGGAAAAGAATGATCTCTAACAAGCCCATAATTTCAAGACTAATTGATGAGATGCCCCATGAAATAATTATTTTGAGTGTTGGCAGTTTCCTGTAGACCTCAACATAGGGCAGGGTGGCTCTTTTCCCTGCTTGACAGGGTTTTAGTTCTCCAAAAGTATTGCCTATTATCTCTGGGGTGTTATGAGTCACGTACTACCAACACTTGCTGCCCTGTTTGACACGGACGAGTGAGGCTAAGCCTGCATATAGTAGTCAGGTAAACAGGCATCCCATGTGTTCAGGCATGGGGAACAAAGCTTCACAAGTTCCATCGCAAGAAACTGAGATCGGTGGAAATCCCCATCAAGATAAGGAAGGATATTTCTCTTGCACCAACAGCCCATGCCATTTCTGAAAAGGCCAAGGGAACGATGGCGTTTCCAGAAGTTTTACCTATAGGGAGTGGCATAAAACTAAGGATGTTATCACTTGTGATCAGAGATCTCGTTGTATTTTCACAAGCACATTAATAGTGGCCCATGGATACCAGCCATTAGAGCCATGTGAGTATGAGTTCCTGTTGCTGCTTTGTATGATAAGCAATATTTTATGTGACTGCTGAGTTCCTGAGTTTTGTTCAAAATCCCCAAATTACCTGACATTACATATTGTTGTTAAATGAAATCTGACTTGCTAGACACAGGCATGGTCCTGCCTCTTGAGCAAGAAGGTGAGATTTGGGCTTAATAATCTCAACGTGGAGTGGCATCTTGCTAAGATAAAGTGGATTGCCTCTTTGAACTCAGTTCATCTGTCAGAAAGTTAGATCAATTTATAGAGTGAATCAGTGCTCAAGTGCAGTTTTCCTGTCTTTTTTTTTTTTTTCTTTTTCTAGTCCCTACTTAAAACCTCAAAACCACGATGGGTAATTTCCCCAAGATCCACTTTAGACGTTTGTGGCATGTAGCGTGAAGCGTAGGTGCAGCTGGCCAAACCCAGGCACTCTTATCCTTGAGAGCATTTTCCTTCTGTTTCAGCGAATCACACAGGAAAAGCTGCCACCCCACTCCCCACAAAACCAAACGCTAACCGGAATAGCTGTACTGGCCCAAATCTGGCTTCTAAAGTAAGTGGGAGTTTTGCCGTGAGCTCAGAGAACCGCATCTGGCCATTTTTGCCCCATTTAACATCTCTCAAACCTCTGCCTCCATTTGCCACACCTCAGCTGACACCCGATTATTTTTCCACGGTACTGAGACCTTATCAAGCATGCAAAGCTCACAAATAATGTCTAACCACAACTATCACCACAGGAAACATTGGCCCAAAATTTAGGTTTTGTTTCGAAAACAGAAGGTTTGGGGGAGAGAGAGAGCATTGTTCAATCTAGCTTGGACAAAAATATGTTGGTAGCTCTGCTGTCACTAGCATTTTCAGTATTTCTTTGCTGTGTCAAAAGGCTCATTCAGAGCATTTTTACAGAATCACAGAATTGTAGGGGTTGGAAGGGACCTCAAGACATCATTGGGTCCACCCCCCCTGCCAAAGCAGGTTCCCTAGAGCAGGTTGCCCAGGTAGGCATCCAGACGGGCCTTGAATATCTCCAGAGAAGAGATATCCCCACAACCTCCCTGGGCAGCCTGTCCCAGTGCTCCATCACCCTCACCATGAAGAAGTTCTTTGGTATGTTGGTGCTGAACTTCCTGTGATCCCTTTTGTGGTCATTGCCCTTTGTCCTGGTCCCACAAACCACTGAAAAGATGTTGACCAAATCCCTCTGTGTCCCACACTTAAGGTATTTAAGAAATGGGAGAAAATTCTCCAGAGCTTACAAGGTGAATGGATAACGTGGAAAGCAGTAAGTCCAAGGGAGGAACTTGCCTTGCATCCAGCACTGGCATGATCTGGAGCTGAGCATATATCCTCCACCCCGTAGCAGAGCATCCTGCTCCTGCCCCATGTACAGAAGTCTAAGGTTGTGGTAGGACACAGACCTGAAGCATTTAGAGGTGGATTTTACTATTTACATGACCATAATTTATCTGTAGCATACTGTTGAAAATTGTCACTAGAAGAAGATTAGAAACACGTTTCCTGCACAGTTTCCTCGCTGCTAGGCCACACAGGCGCAGAGCGTGCCATTAACTGCTGCAGAGCCGCGGTACCCGGCCGAGGAGGGTGCTCACTGGGGAGCCTCAAACTGCACCTCAGCAAGGTTTGCAACCCATCAAGAAAACAAGGCCATGACCCATTCGGTTCTGCCCTGCTTACTGGTGTGTCTGATTTCTGAGCTGACGTCCCAGCCACTGCTTTCTTTCTTTTTGATCTGGAGAAATGGGTATTTTACATTGAATTCAGAAGAGCTCAATGAAAAATCCTCCAATCCTGCAGCAGACCTTCCCCTTCCTTCACCCTCTTGCTACCAGGAATTAGGGCTTTGTGATAGCACAGGCAGATTGGCACACTAGGATTTTGTGTGTGCTTTCTTTGGATTTAATTGGATTTGCTAGTCTGAAATGTAACATGTTTGCTAATTTCATAAACTAGCTACTGTAACTAAAATCAGACAGAATAGCCGAAAAAAGCCAGATTGCATTTTAGTCCAAAAGGAATATTTCCATACTTAAAGGGTGGTCTCCTTTCTCCCTTTAAAGTCTCCTTTAATCATTGTGTGTCTTGGTTAACATCCCTGTTTTTACAGTATTCCCGTAGTTTACGTTCAGAGTTGGATAGGTGATGTTTTAATACATTTTCTATTGTTTTTAGTTGAAGGAGTTTCATTTTGCCTGGACTTTTACCCACTGCTGATTGAAAGACTGGAAGTTTTGCCCTCCGGTCTGTCTCGTTGAGGTGAAAGATCAGCAGCCCAGGGTGGTTTGGAAAAATGTTCTCGGCAAAGTCTCCGCTTTGTGCTCACAGCATAATTCAACAAAGAATTGAAGCACATGCTGAAATTTAAGGCTATATTTAAATTTCCTTGTACTTGATGTGGGGCACACATTTGTATATGGCCTGTGCTATTTCAGGGTCAAATGTGGGAGGTAAAATAATTGCATAGGAAACCTCAGCAATGGGAGAAGTTTCCCTTTGTAAAGATATGGTTACCCCAGGTTGATGCTTTGCTGCTGTGTATTCTGGAGGCTTCGATCTCAGTTTTGCTGTCTTCCAACCAAAGGGAATTAAAGCAGCAGTCAGAGGCAAGCCTTATGCGCTGTGACAGGTGCTAATCTTCCAGGAAATTCATCCTACATCCCACCCATTAAGGGAATTTTATATAAAAATGGCTTAATGTCTCTTTAAAGGTGTCAGCAAGCATGTGAGGACCACACAGCTTGGGTTCCACTGCAAGTAATGGAGTGAAATTGTCTGCATAATTATTTTAGTTGGATTGAGAATCTGCAGTCCTCTCTTGCTTCAGGAAATAAACCTCTGTTAAAACCATATGGCAGTATTCTCAGAAGAGATGTGATTACAGGGCCACTTCTCTTTCAGATCTCCAGGCAGAGTTAGAGAAAGTTGTTATGTTTGTGCATAATTAATACTTTTTTTTTCCTTGTGAGCAGACACAGAAATTTCATTTTTAGCATGTGTGAGGGTGCTGGTGTGCTTGCATACCCATGTAAGCTTTCATTTCGGTTTACTGAAGCAACAATAAATGATGCTGCCTCTGAACAAAGTCAGAGACCTCGAAGAAATGTGCCACCATGTACACATACCCAAACTGCCTAGTGAAGAAACACCATTAACACAGAATCACAGAATCATCTAGGTTGGAAGAGACCTCCAAGATCTAGTCCAACCTCTGACCTAACACTAACCAGTCCTCCACTAAACCATATCACTAAACTCTACATCTAAATGTGTTCTAAAGATCTCCAAGGATGGTGACTCCACCACTTCCCTGGGCAGCCCATTCCAATGCCTCACAACCCTTTCAGTAAAGAAGTTCATCCTAATATCCAACCTAAACCTCCCCTGCTGCAACTTTAGCCCATTCCCCCTCGTCCTATCACTGGGCACGTGGGAGGATAGACCAAAAACACGTGTCATGCTCATTTCAGTGCTGCTTTTACAGGTGACACAGGGGTTACCCTCATTTGAAGTGATGAGAGCTTGGCTAGCTTCTTGTTAATGCACTCACGCTTCCGATTCTGCTGCGCTGTGGTCCTGAGCTTGTGGCCGGGCAGCGCCCTGCTCTGTGCTCTCAGGATGCTCGCCGCAGCGCTCAGTGCTGCTCCTACCCAGTACCCGCACCCGCCCCAGAGCTGCTCGGGGAACTGCTTGCACGTTTTGGCCCGTTTTTCGTGTCGCTGTTTTTGTGAAAGCAGAGAAGGAAACATCCAAGCACTAAACACGAAGGTGTGAAAACCACAGAGCTTGGTAGAATTACAATCTTCTCAACTGGCAAGCAAGTGTGCCTTGACTTTCACTTTTAATTCAGCATCCTCTTACATCAATTTGGTACAAATGTACAGCGACACAGAGAAGGGAATGAATTTTCCTTACTTTATGCAAGAGATGTGATTTTAAACCAATGTCCTCTTGGCCATCCTGTCAGATACTTGGGGGATACCCTTGGCCATAGTTTGGCTATCTAAATCCATCAAGGGTTAGAAACTGGGTTCGGTGTTGGTCGTTTGGTGAAAGGGAATCATTGGCACACCGACCCTTTGTCAAGGGAGGAATAAGTTGTTTGGGCATCAAAACTGGTCACTGCAAGAAGGAGCAGTGATGGGGACACTGAGAGCCAAACCCCTCTGCTGCTGCCAAAAGGGGAATCATCCCATGGGTGTTGTGGGAAGCTAGGGTGAAAGGACAGCCGTCCTACCTGGAGAAGAGGTAAAAAAAGAAATTTATTTCTTTCTCATAGTGCTGAGCTTTCTGTAGACTTTTACGTAAAAATATTTGATTTTTTTTTTCTTAAGCCTTTACTTCCTTGCAGTTTGTGTTGAAACTGGAAGAAGTTTTCCATCCCTCTTGTTGCCTTTTTACTTCATTCAAATTGGTTAAGACAGATGAGTTTCACTTGTAAAAAAAAAAAGCAAGGCGACACACCACTCAAATATATCCCATTTCTTCAGCGTCACCAGCATTGCTTATTTTAGTTTTCTTGGACAAAAGGGGAACAGCACTTTGTGTTCTATTTTCCATTATTCTTTGATGGAATTAAATCAAGTTTGTGCTTAAAGAAAAGAAGAATATCTCATCTGAATGTGTTATCCCGTAATAAATGGTGCCTATGGTTTGGATGTTTATTTCATCAGTGGAAAAAAAAAAGCAGTAGGGCTAAAGGTAGACTACACAGCTTGTATCTAAAATCCCATATCAAAGGGATCAAACACCTAACTGTCACTGTTATAGTGGAAGCAGCTATGTTATTCCTAAAATGAGTCATACAACATTAAAAACAAAGTGAATAATAAGGTTTAAATTTCTGCAAGCTCTAAAAACTTCAGGGCCAGTCTGTCTCCCACTGAAGACTGTGGCAAAACCTCTGTTCGTGGCTCTGTCTGAAACCTTGGGCTCCATACGGTCCCATTTTTCCAACTGTAGGTTCTTTTTTTTTTTTTTTTTTTTTTTTATCCTGCGAATTAAATGAGGATTTGCCACCCACAAAATGAAACCCAAGGAAAGAAACTTGCTTTAAATAGAATGAGCTATTGCGATTATATTAATAGCATGGGGATGATGAGTATTTCCAGAATTTAAGTACTTCAGTGTTATTTTGGAATGTTTTAAGAGAACGGCATAAAATAGCCTTGTCACTCTTGCATTGCAGAGATGTTTTCCACTGGTGCACTGTGGTGGGCATCCAGACTTCATGACTCACCAAAATAATAATAAAAAAACCTAGAGATTATTCGCACCGCGTGCCAGTGATGAACCAATGCGCTCTCGCGTATTTCCAAACTAGAGGCTTACGTATAGGTAGGGCTGTATGAGCGTGCTTGTGTATGGCTGTACGGCTTTGAAAGCTGTTAACTTCACAGCTGCCCACTTGAGTGACTTGTGAATTTTATAACTAGGCATTTACAGCTTCTGTCTCTTTCAATTTCCAAAGAATTCTTTGAATTTCGTAGTTTTTTGTTTTGTTTTTGTTTTGTTTTGTTTTGTTTTCAGAGGATTGCACCCACAATGTAATGTGAAAGCAAATCCCGTGAACTCTGATCTGGTTTAAAAACTGAACCTTGTGGGAGCTCAGGGTGCTGGTACCAAGACAGAGTTTCCCATGTCCAGCATTCTGTGTCCTGTCCAGCCCAGGGAGGCAGTGACCAAAAAGTTCATGTCCTCTGAGTTCCCCTGCTGTACAGGAGAGGGGAGACTCACCAATTCCGCCCTAAAACTCCGGTGCTGTTTGGAGCAACTTGCTCTGCCATACTTTGAGGAGCAGCCACTCAGCACTAAGCTGGATGCTGCTAGCAGCAGTGGGAGCGGTGTTTGGGGTTTTCATGAGCTCCTCTCTCAGCCCCCCAGGGCCTCAAGAGCCCACCCCTTGACAAAGCAATGAGGGAATCCTACTGGAAATCCTCTCCTGTGGCAGCCCCAGCATTTCCCAGGCTGTCCCTGGGTGTAGATCAGCTCCGAGAGCTGCTCGGTGACTGGCATCACCCTCTGCTTGTGTTGGACACCCTCCAGCGGCCTCTCGCAGGCAGGTCCCCCCCGCCGCCCGCATTCCTCGGGATTTGTTACCTTCTGGTAGCCAAACTCGCAGGCAACCGGCTGGCGAGATTTATTCTCCAGGACTCTGTTTTCCTATTGTTTTAAGTTCACGGGAGGCTCCCTGTTGCTAAACAAACTTTACAACCGTAGGCTATAGGGTCAGCCCCCTGCCCGAGCCCTTCAAAAACAATGACGTGCCTGGTGGCCAAACACAGCCCATGAGCTGTGTCGCCTTCCCCTTAGTCTCCCCAGGGGTTTGGCTCTGTTTTGATGTGAGGCATCACCTCTGAGCAGGTTAAATGCCCCGACTCTGGCTTAGGGACTGAATTAGGAACCTACAAAGCTTTGGCTAGGGACTTGCATCTCATAAGCTTACGGCACTTTGCTGAGTTTTGGACGTGATGTTGTTAAACAGCTGGTCTGGGGCAGCAGCAATCAGCCTTAGGGCTTGGGAGTTTTAATGTGAAATGAATGTATATAGTTTCTGTAGTAGAGTTTCTGTAGCATGGATTTATGTTTGCTTTCTACCAGTCTTTGCTACGATTGTCAAAAAACAAAAAGTTCAGTGGAGGTGGATGGAAATGAAGCACAACGAAAAACAAATAATGCCCATAATGAGGCTGTCTGGTTGGAAAACCTCAGCATTTTGTAGTCTTTCACTGTGTCGAGGAGTTCCCTACACTCAAAGAAGACACAAAACATTTGCTTCCTTGCTTAGGGATTTTTTTCCCCAAGACGTTTGTCATTTTGATGGGTTTTGTTCTTCTTACTGGCATGGGGAGGAGGTTTTGTTAAAACACGTGTTTTAGCGGAAGGGGATGGCCAAGGCTACTCTGTGTGTGACCATCACTCTTTGAATAACCGGCAAATGAACAACAAGAAAGCAACAGCCAAAACCAACTGTGGACTCATAACATGTTAATGATTTCCAGGACTTTCACCTGGGGATGTGGGAACACTCTCGAGCACTGGGCATGAAATACTAGTTTTATTTCATTTTTTCTCCCTTGAAAATAAGTGGAAACTAAAAGTCATGCTTGCTAAATTCGTGGAGAAATTAATTTTGCAATACCCACTGTGAGGCAAAGAGATGTCAAAGTTATTCTGAAGTTAGAGCTGAAGGAAACTATGGCACAGAGGGGTTAATACCAGCGTTTCCAATCTATGGTTCCTTGTGGACTGCAATACCCAAGCAGACACAGCCTGAATCTCACTGTGCCTTTTCACAGGAGCTGGAGATGCTGAATGCTGTGCAGCATCAGGCCCACAGAAAGCCTGAGCTGCTTGACTTGATACACTCGTGTTAGAAGTGCTGTGTACGTGACTTAACCAAGCACAAACGCTCACTGAGTCCTAGGACAGTGGGCCTAAAAGAAACCTTAGGCAACCTAGTCCGTTTTTCCTCAGATAAGTGTTATATATACTTAGATCATCACTGACATCTGTCCAGATTCTTAAATCCTCCGGTACTGTGCCTTCCACTTACTTACCAAGTCTGGTTTTCGTGCTTTTTCTTTCATACTTAAAAAGGAGGTTGCTAATATCATACATTAATCTCTTAAATCTCCTTCACCTCAAATGAAGCCAGCTTTTTCTTGTTCTCTTCTCTGCTGACAAAGAGACCAATTGATTGCCATTCTCTTTAGGAAACATTTTACTCTTATCATGTCCTTTCCCACTCTTCTCTTTCTCTAGACTAAACAAATGTATTTCCGTCAACTTTTCCATGTGGGCTATGCTTACTAACTCTCTTATCACTCCTGGTGCTCTTCTCTGGATTCTCTCTAATTCTTCTGTATCTGTCTTAGAGGGTGGTGTCCCAAACTGGATAAAGCTCTCCAGCTGATGTCTCCACTTCTGAGCAGTGTAATAGTTACCTTCTATGTCTTTGCTGCAACACAACCATTAATCTTTCCCAGAGCTGCATCTGCTTCATTTTTTTAAAGGCAGAATCCTGTTATTGACTCACATTCAACTGGCAACTCTCTGCTATCCCCAGATCGTCCTCAGCAGTGCTCTGCTCTATCTGTTTGTTGTGGTGCATTTCTTAAATCCCAAGTGTTAGTGCAATGTACTTCAATTTTACTTCGTGCCATTTTATCAATGATCTGGCAGAAGTCATTTCTCCAATTTGTTCACATCCTTTTGGATTCAGACTACTTTCACCGGAATCTGAAGGACTCCTCCCTACCGCGTGTTACCTCAAGGTTTTAAAATCCTGCTTTGTATTGCATCGTCCAAATTATTCAAGAAAATAATAAATATTAATTGGCTGAAGACAAAATGATGCTTAAAATACAATCCAATTGGATCTCATAGCAATAGTCAGTGGGCAGCCCTGTAATGCCACTTCACGCATCCTGTTGCTGTGCTTTAGCCTTTAATGACCCTGCCTTTCCCTCAAAGGCTTGAGAGCAGAGCTTGATCCACCCCAGCTTTCACCCGGGCAGAAATGCCCCTGCTGGCAGTAGCAGATGAAGGTGGAGCGTAACAAAGGGATCAAAACTGCAAGTCACCTCCAGGACTGTTGGCAAGATCTTGAGGACATTTCCTCTGTTAAGCCTGGGTGCATCATTTATGAGCTGCTTCAGGCTGTCCAACTTCAAAACTTGTGCAGTGTGCCGGCCTTGTGCCAGTGCTCTGACTACCCAGAAAGCCGAACACCTTCTCCAACATGACAGTTGCCCCAATAAACCTACTCGCTGCCAGCAGCACCAGACTTTTATTATATTTTGGCCACTTAAAATGGGCTTTTGAGTGTGCAAATAAGAGCAAAAGATGGTGCTAAGCATAATTTTTGCTGGGGCAACCACCAATTCTTTATACCTTTCAGAAGGAAGAAAGGGAGACATCCATCAAACTGTCATTACAAATTAGATGCCACAAACCTAAGCTCGTGGAGCCGCCAGGAATCTGTAAACCTTTCAAAGGATACGCCTGTTTTTGACATTTAAAATAAAAAGTCTTTATAGATTTTTGTGGAAAACACTGATGGGCCAGCAGCTAAATGACATTTCTCAACAGCCGGACAGACTCCACACAAACCGAATAGATGCCCGGGTTTAGAAGGACAGGTTAATTACTTTCTTTGCTATGCCCAAGAACAAATAATGGCTGGTCTGTATTACTTACTGAGTGGGAAAAGATCTTTCAGGGTGGTTTGTTTTCTTTTCTTCCCAAAGTCTGAAGCATCCTGGCTTTTGCCTCCATCTAGCCTGACTGTAGGTGCCCTTTATATAACAATAACTTGATACTACTCAAAATACTTGGCACTGCAGGCAGGGGAGTGGAATGTAATGAGAACACTTTAGCAGGTCTGAGGGTGAGTAAACTCCAGTAGTTTTGGAATGAGAGGGTAGGGTTTTTGGTGTAAGTCTCTCCCTCACTTGGCATTCACAGACAATAAGAATACAAGGATTAACATAGTAGACTCCGTTTATTACACTTGGGTGGATAAAGCAATTATCTGTCTATCAAGGCTGTAGTAAATTGTGCAACAGCATTAACATGGGTGGATACGTGGATAAATGCTACGCTGCCACAGAGGGTGCTGATACACAAGATAATCCTTCAAGTCTAACTTGTAAAGACTGTTTTCTTTTGGAGTTTATATCATGTTACCCTGGCGAGCGTGGATTGAAATGGCATCTTTTTTATTTTTAACCACGTTTTCAGGTTTCTTTAGCCATCTGAGTTTTATTAGTAGGGTTATTTTAGAAATATCCCACTTTAATCAAGTTTAAACAATCTGCCTAAAACCTGCTGCATGGATATAAACACAGTAGTCTTCTAATGCAGCAAAACAATCTGTTGAAAGATACAGTACAAACACACACACATCCATCTATTATTGCTTAACTGTTGTTTCTTCCATGCCTGAATTCCCATTGTAACCGCAGCGCTCCGTCTGCAGTACGCTCTCGGTTTTGGGGGTGTAAAACAAAACCAAAGCCCCGAAATGCACCTTACTGATGTCTGGAGAGCAGGGAGTTGCAGGGTAGCACAGCATCGGAGAGCTCTGAGGCTAGATTTAAACTAAGCATCTTAAATCTGTTTTAATGGTTGTGTTTACATCGCCCCCTTTTCGTTCTTTTCAAGTAATCAGGTTTCGCAAGCATTAAGAAAACCAACCCCTCCTGCCAGCTGGAGGGAGGCCAGCTCGAGATTTTTTTTTCTCTCGCCCCCCACCCCCTTCAATTGCTATGATCTTTACTGCTGTTTGCTGCAGCAAGCAGAAGTTGGCGGGCTCTTTTTGGGATGACTACCTCCGGAGGGGGGGGGGAAATGTCTTCCTATTCCTTAATGATATTGCTGGGTTAGCATGAGGATGGTAAAGTTGGGATGAGCAGCTCTTGCACTTTTGCAGTACGGCCCTTGCTCTCTTCCTTCCCCCCTTCTGCTAAAAAAAAAGAAAAGGGAGGGAGGAGAAGGGGGAGAGTGTAACAGATACCAGCATGTAAAGGGAATTAAGGCAGGGACTGAGACTTGCGTGACAGTCTCTGTTTATATGAGTTGTCTTTAATGTCTCTGAGCAGTGATGCCAGCAGTGTTTAGCTGGTTTCCTGGCACATGTGAACACAGATTCCTTTATGTTCCTGAACGATGGAAAAGGTGAAGGTAGAGCCTTGTGGTGCGAGGGGTTCCCACCTGCTCCCTCCCCAGCCAGCCAATTTGTGATGATGTTCAATGAGATGTTGCTTAGCTGTGCAGAACGAGCTTCAGGATACAAGTCAAAATTCAAAAACTTGAAAAGAGAAAAGAAAAAAAGGAACTCAGGGGACTCCCATGGTGAGGAGAGACCTTGCTGCTTTGTTGAGTGAGTTAGAGAGCTGAGGGGTGGCACAGCAGAGGGGCAGAAGTGGACCTGGCATCACTGGAGTGAGCTGAGATGCTGGGGAGAATCAGAGCAAGAGCAGACACTCCAGCACCTTATTGCTCTTCTTGTCCTTGTCCTCAAAGTGCCTCTCCATTTTCATTCATCAAATCTTCCAGTTTTGCTCTGTTCACACAGCTTTCCCTGTGTGAGCTTCCCGGCCACCTCAGTCCCTGCCACGTGTCCCTTGTGTGTCCTGGGAGCAGCCTGGGGCTCTCGGAGCCCTGCTCCCGCCTCCTTGCATAGAGAATTTTTGGGAGCAAGAGGCTACTTTGCAGCTGTTGCAAATTGCTGAAAAACCCTGACCTCTGGGTCTGTCTTTCAGCCAGATATGTGCTTTTCACAGACCCCAGATGAATTTTAAAAAGCATTGATCACACTTTATATTCCCAAAGGCTTTTCAAGGATTGAGTTAGGCTTATTCCCATGGGCACTCAGGGGCACGGAGTACGTACCCATGGGATAATTTCCCCTCACCCTTCCTGCCCCTTCCTCCCTTTAACCTGCTGGAAGCTCTTAATTCATTCCAGACTAGGGGGACAGCCTGCAAGTTGAGCTTTAGCTCCCAATAAGTCAATGGGGAGATCACCATTGACACAAGAGATGCTCACAGGGCTTGACCTCAACATGGGAAAAACTAACGTTCAAACTTATCTCTGCCTTGGCTCACCTTGGCTTTGAGCCACAGCTCCTGGAAGGTCTTAGCATAACTGATTCCCCTGGGAGCTGGATCTGGCCCTTTTGGAGCCATACCAGCAATCCTCGCAGACCTTTGGGAGAGCAGGGGTCAGGGCAAGAAGTTCAGTGGGATTTTGCCAATGGGCTGCGTTAGATCAGCTGAGCAGGATCGGAGCCCATCCACAGCATATGTTCTTGTTTGCTACTTATTTTCACTTCTCGGCAATAGCTTCAGGTCCAGGCCTTGCCTGCTTTGGGTAGAAAATATGTCTTTTTTTGAGAACAAAAAGAGATGGGGTCGTGTTTTCTGCCTGCGCCTGTGTGACTCCTGTTGACACTAATAGGGCTCTGTGTACAGCTGGGAGAATAAACTCTCCAGTCTAATGCAAACCAGTGCCCTCAGCTATTTAAAAAACAAACATATTTTTTTTTTCCTCTATTGAGTGAATTAAATGCAGTTACTGCACCTATGTAGATCCTTGTTATATGAATTATAAGAACCTTTCCTATGCACAGCCTATGGCCTAATTATGTAATTATGTCTCTTGGGTAGATTATATTTTTCTTCTCATAATTGTGTCTTTACCCAAGAGACTGGAAGGGTTCCAAGCTTTTCCCTTTCGTGGGTAAAAATTGTTTGGCTCTCTTGCATTTTGTTTTTCTTTTTCATGAACTTTGGGTTGTGTGTGTTTGATAGGAGTGGGCCAGGGGATGGCAGAGGGAAGCCAGCCTGGGGAGGATGGGTTCGTCACAAGTGGGACTCTTGTGACTTGCTTCACACGTTTTTGCTTGCGAAGAGCTGATGTGAGTCTTCTGGGCTTTTGCTGATTGATGGCTCTCTTATTTTTACCTTCAGAGCATAGACTGACAGCGCTTTGGAGTGCTATCTTGCAGAAATGATGTATTGTCTGAAATTTGTAACAGAACAATGAACGTCTTTGCTTCATGCTGAATATGCAGCATTATTCAGTCCCTGTGCAACAGCTGCTAAGCTCAGGTCTGCCTCAAGCTGCCTTAGGCTCAGGTCTGAACTCTTACTGTGGCTTAAATGTGACTTCAGCTTTACAAACTTGTAGCTGAATTCACAATTAGTATCTTCCAGTTACATCAGATCCATAGGATCAAAGGAAACATGTCCAAAGAGAATTTAAGTAAAAAATGTGATGAAATTCACAGGACATGTAACCTTTTTTTTTTTTTTTTTTTTTTTTTTGTGATGTGAATTTGTCTTCTACAGTGTGTACACAGAAGTATGTCACTAGTGTATTAACTTTAAAAAATAGAGTGTCTCTAAGATGCCTCTATTTATAAAGTTAGTAGGAAAATATATACACATTCTTTAGATTTCTAAAGAGCTTTACCTTTAGTGAACAGTGGGAATAATCAAAACTTGAGCTCTTGGGCTCAGATGTCCTTCTTCTGAAGTCAGGGAAAGCTTGGTCTGTATAGGCTGTAATTTATAGGTTGTAATCTAGGTGATTCTTATTTGTGTTACCCCTTAGCCTTAAAGTAAGTCCCTTTTCCATTGCAGTTTTCTTCTCTTTCAATCTCAACACTCAACCCAGAGCCACTGCTGTGTAGAAAGCCTTGATTACTGGCCTCAGCATTCATAGATTGCAAGATGTAGACCTCCATGGAGTGACACCCCAAATTTCCCCTGGGTCCTGCTGGTGCTGAGTACGCTCACAACATAGAACACCAACAGTGGTGCTATTTTGTGTCTGACCGTCATCCTAGCAAATGTGTCCCCAGCAGGAGATGGCCCAACTTTTTGCTTTTGTGACCTTTCTACATCCCTCGGAATTTTTTACAAGAGACACCTGACTCCCATGCAACTTTTTGTTTTTGCTACAGCAGAAGCGAAAAAGATAGAAATGGGTGATGACCGAAAATAGCTATTCCACTTGAGAGTGATAAAAACATCTGTTGACAATCTGGTAACCAGATCTCTTTGGTACCAGAAGGAAAGAAAAAACAAAACAAAACAAAAAAGCAACAAAAAAACCCCTACCACCATCAACAAAAACAAAAATACGGTGGGTGGTGTACATGGTACAAAGAAAGGGTGTCCCTGAATGTCAGCATCTGGCTAGGCCACGTGTAGCATAATCTGATTAGTTTTCAGTTCCACACCCACAAGCTGAAAGATAAAAACGCACACCCCTCCTCCCCGAGGAGGGAAAGATCTTCAAGCATCAACACCACATTTACATTCTGCAAGTCAGCCTCTTCCACGGCCCAATTTACATCTTGACTTCTCCTGCGGTGCAGTGGAAGCTCAGGGCTGAGGGACGAGCTCGCGTCCCCTTCCAGTTACCACATCCAGCCGACTCGAGATTGCCTTGCTTTGATCTGGAAGATGTTCCTTCATTTCATTTAAACTGGAATGATTAATTTGGAGATGAAGCCTTCTTACATCTCCTGCCATGGCTGGAATGTGGTAACCGAACAGAGCAGCTCCCAGGTGCTATTTTGGCACGCTCTGAGGCTGTCGGGGCCCATCGGGCCGAGGCGGTGGGTGCAGGCCCCAGCTGGCTGGCTGAGGCTTGCACCGACTTTGTTGCACCCCCTTAGTGCTATTTGCCAGGTCGGTTCATACAGGACGGCCAAAATTGGCGCTAGGAAGATTAATGGCAACGCTTTCTGTCTCCAGAAACTGATATTCATATTGGTGTTTGGTTTGAACGTGGTGGAGAGAGATTTGGGTATTGCTCGGCACACGTTTTGTGCTATGACAGCAGACAAGCCAGAACTGTCTGTATAGCTTTTGTCTATTAACTCCACACTATTCTCATTTCTTTTCCACTTTCTTTCCTGTGACCCACTCTATTCCAGTGGCTGTTGGGTCTCATCCTTATCTGGTGTCACTTTATGTGGCAGCCTCAGTCTTTTTGATTGCATTTCCTATCAAAGGCTGCCTGTGTCCCTAATTATCTTGTCCCCTCTCAGTAAGCCCAAGCCATCCCACAAAATCTTCTTTGTAACAGAATAACCAACACTAAATGCAGTGTTACTGGCAGGACCATCCTAGGCGCCAAGTCCTGGCATTGGGATAGCTGCAACATTAGTTTATCCTATCCTCTGTGTAGCCTCATACTGCTTTTTAATGTAATCACTGCTGCAGCAGATCACAGATTCTCACTGAGCTATCCACACTTACTACCCTAATCTTTTTTCCTGAAATAAAATTATGCCTCATGACTGAGACCAAGGAATACAGCTTTTCTTAGCGCGCTCCCCTGGGATCAGGAATTTCTCTGTCAACGGGCACATATATCAATGAGAGATGAAAAGCAGCTTGTGGAATGAGTTTTAAACATGTATCGCATATTTCATTGCTGCTGCTTATGTGCTACTTAGAAGGCTTTTTTACCAGTATTTCAGCCCATGCTTCATGGCTGTTCTGTACTTAATAGGATATTATTTTTTCTTTCACAGAAATCAGGGCAAAAGAACTATTTAAGTTTCCTACATTTCTTTGCAAGCACCTCCTGAATATGAAGTTGTTTTGTTGAGTTTCCTACTTATTTTCAATGTGGGCACATCAGCTTTTATGAAAGCACAGTAACCCCTAGCATACAAAGTTGTAGTGTAATCTCATTTTACTGGGACATTTCGCTTGGGGGAATGTGGCTCTTTGCGGGTCTCTTTGTAACAACGTGACTCTGTGTTACAGCCCTAAATTTTAAGTGACCAGAAGAGGAAGGCAAGTCTGTCTTTGGCCCCTTGCTGGTTTCTGGGGACTTGCAGTTCCATTGATGCCTGGGGTCTTCCAGATGTGCACAGATCTCTTTTCCCTACTTTTTTTTTGGAGGGGAGGGGATGGTGGTGATGACAACACTTAAATCCACACATCTCTCAATTATTTCAGTTCAAACAGATGTGGGAATCTTTCTTATTCTTCCCCACCCCCATGCCTACACTGAAGTGAGCTGCTATCCTGTTGAATTTTTTCTTTCAGTGATAGACCCAATTCATTTAAATACACATAGTTAAACACAATATCTGTTCTAGAAAAGCTATTGGCAAAATGAGTGTGATGGAAACAAAGCTGGTGGTTGCTGGGTATGGGTTGATGCAGGAGTGCTGCCCTATATAGTGATTGTTCAGTAAGTGTGTAGAAGACAGTCAAATAGTTTGTGCACTGGTTTGTTAGGAAAGCATTTTATAATTCTTTAGCAAAAAAGACCCTGTATAAACATGGGGCAGGATTTTTCTATCAAAATTCAAAATCAAATTCACTTTGGGGATAGATTCATTCCCAGGTAAAGTCAGCCTTATTGCATAAGGTCAGAGATAGGCTAATAGCGTTTACCTTATTTTGGACCCTCTTGAAATTGCTGAAATGCAATTAGGAATGAATTAAAGAGAAAAGGGGAGGGGAAAGGGATTCTGTGGGGAAAAAAAAAAGAAAAAAGAAAAAAGAAAAAAGAAAAAAGAAAAAAAGAAAAAAATCAGACTAGAAAATGTGACTGGCAAATGGAAAGCCAAAAACAGAAAAAATGTGGAAAAAGAAGAAAAAAAAGATGCAGGACAAATCCCAAGAGAGTACCGACTGTGTGTGTGAAAGTTATTTCTTTAGATTTAGCAGCACCCAGCTTGTACAACTTGTAATTTACATAGATGGAAGAGATAATGCTAAAGACTACCAGGCTAGATGTTATCCTATTAATTAAGCTGCCATTATAGAGTTGTTGCAAGCCCACCAGAAATCATTCCCCATTTGAAGTGATCGATACCTCTTAAAGAAAGGAGTCACCTGTGTTAGCTGGTAGTTCTCTAGGTCTCTGACATACAGCAGCTCCTTCTCTTTAATGAGAGAGCTCCCACCTACCCCGTGTTTTTATATTGAGTCATCATGGGGGAGACTCAAAAAAAAAAAATCATACTTCAAAGCACAGAATAATGGGTCAACTAATTAATTTTTTAAAATTACTAGAAAAGTTTCTCCAAAATTAAATTCCATTCAGTTTCTTCTCATCTCCCGACCTGAATCCTTCAGTTTTCTCAGAATCCCAGAATGGCTGATGTTGGGAGGGACCTCTGGGTCCATCTGGTCCAACCCCCCTGCTCAAGCAAGGACACCCAGGGCAGGTTGCCCTGGACCTTGTCCAGGCAGCTTTTGAGTATCTCCAAGGAGGGAGACTCTACAATCTAGAACACTGATTTCTCTAAATCTAGTTAAAAGCTAGCTATTACAGAAATCACTTTGCCTTCAGTCATATTTGAGCACCATGGTCCCAGTTAGATGATGTGAACTCATGTACATCAGTTCTGTAGTGACAGACACCATTAAACTGCATTTTATAAAGAGTGATGGTCTGATAGTTAGATCCCGGGGCTCCATGGCGTCATTTAATACAGTTAAATTAAGCAGTGCCAGAGATGGCTCTGTGGCCCTAAGACTGATGGGGCAATCTGACCGTGTCTGCAAAGCTGAACTCATAGCCTCCTAGCATAGGGCTGCATTCACACTGCGAAGGGATAATCCAGTTTATCTCAAACCACTGGGGATCACCAGGAATGTTTCAACACCAAATCGTACCAGGGACCCTTCTTAATGTTAAAAGCATAAAAATATCCTACCCAGTTGTTGCCTGTCATGATACCCCAGCTCTCTTTACAAGGATGGAGGCAGCTGTGCAATCTGGGGGTCTGGGTTCCCATTTCAGCTCTGCCAGGGGCTTTTCGTGTGACCTTAGTTGTTAATTTAGGGTAAGATTAATTCCATTTAATGTTGACTAATGGTGAGGGTGTCTAATTAAACTAGTCATGTGGGCTCCCTCTCTGATCAGAGAAGGAAGAGAAAGCAAATTCAGTAGGTGAATCATCCCGTTTTAAGACTGGTGTCAGAGACAAATGAGATGAATTGCCCTCTGGAAGTAGCTATTTCTTTCCATTAACTCTAGAGGAAGTCTACATTAGAAGAGTTTAGACTAGATGCCTGATTTATGAATGGCTAAAGTTAAGTAAAATTAGTCCTGACCTTAATCTCTCTGTGTGCCTGTTTCTCCATATGTTGAACGATAGAAATAACACCTTCTGTGCCTCACATCCAAAGCTACCATTGTGCGACAAGCATCTATAATTACTTTGAAAAGTAATTAAACTTAGGAGCAAAAATACAACAATTAGAGAAGTAAAACCTTTACTCTTGAAACATCTAAATGACAATATGAAGAGTACCAACCTGCCAGCTGGTGCATCCTGTTGCTCTTGCAATTTTTCCCCTCTACATTTGACAACTGAGCACCCATAAAAGACTTTTGTGAGTGCAGCCCTATGACACAGAGGCAGTGAACATCCTTTTGGAGAGAAGTAGGAACATGGAGGAAGGCTGACCATGCAAGGGCAGTGTAGGACCCAGTCCTTGCCAGAAGCTTTGATAGTATTCCTTGTGATACTGCCCTTCTCAAATGACTATTTTCTGTTTGGAAAAGCTCCCAAGTTACGGAGGAATGGAAGCTTATAACTAACCATGACAGAGTTAAATAAAAAGAGAGAAAAAGTTGGGGAGATGAAAAACATACATTTTCTTAGCAAAAATCCACAACCACATATAAACCAGGCATGGAATAATTGTCCCACTTGTTAACTTCTACTTACATGTGAGGCTTGCTCTTGGAAAAAAAAAAAGTTTTGCCCCTTTAACTATCAGTATAGCTAAAAAAGGAAAAAAAAAAAAGAAAAAAAAAAAAAAGACCTTGTGTGGGTGTCCATAAGTGCTTACTTTGATCCAAATTACAACACGTTACGTATCTGTATGGGCACAGTTGTGCTAGTTAAGGCTTTCACCAGCACAACCATGTCCAAAACACACCCCCCCCCACCGATGTTGCTGTGTTATTGGGGGTAGCTGTGATATGGGGTAGCTGTGATACCTACAAAGTCCATTAATCTAATAACAGGTCCTTAGAGGCCTTTTCTATTTTTTATTTGGTATGTTAAATTACTAAATCTTGTTATTAACGCTTTTATTTTATGATTTACTGTTTCCAGGGCACAGACAGAAGCTTGATGACTCTAAACCTAGTTTGTTCTCTGAACGCCTCAGTGATTTAGGGCGCATTCCTCATCCCAGTATGAGAGTAGGGGTCCCGACCCAGAGCCCACGGCCCTCTCTGAACTCTGCACCAAGTCCTTTTAATCCACAAGGACAGAGTCAGATTACAGGTAAGAGACAGAACCATAGGTTTGACTTGCACAGGCAATGGTAGTAATTGCTTATGGATGGATATTTGTGTCTCAACTGTAGAAAAAGAGGCTGTTACATAGTGAGAGATGTGTTCCAGGCAAAGCTAGGTGGGAATAGTTTTCTTCTATAGCATTTGAAGTTGAAAATGTCTTTTTTTTATATATGTATCTTTTTGCCATAGGTCCAAAAATAGTCAATCTGGGTAAATCGAGTAGGAATCTAGTGAAATTCTGTCATGTTGCTCTGCCTTTATCTCTGTATGTGCAATAGGACATATTAGTGCATTATTAGACTGAACATTTTTATTCAGCCTTTTTATTTTGCACTGGTGTTGAGTGAAGCAGCCAGAACTCAATGGTCTTTCTGTCAGAACAATAACACAATCTTCTCATGTGACAGTTTCGTTCTAGCACTGGTGCTGACCAATGTTACAATAAACGAACTGGGCTAGAGAGAAATCTCCAAAGGTTGCTTATGAGGGTTATATGCAACATTTATGATTGCATGCTGAGAGACAGATTTCAATGTGTTGAGAGAAATCATAAAATACCACATGTCACAGATTATAAGGCTGAAATAAGATGTTTAACTGCAGCTATGCCAGAAGTTTGCAACAAAACTGTATAGCCTACAAAATAAACTGATTTTGTTGTATTTTTTTTCTAAATGCAGAGCTGTCTATATTTTTCAAAAGAGCTTCAAAGCAACCTCTATCTAATTTTGGACATTTCTGCACTCACAACTTCTGCTGATGCATTCATGTCTGTCTGGGATGTGAAGAGGTGTTGGCCCTGACCAATTCACTTACTAGAACTGTTGGAGAACTTAACTTAGGTGCAAGTTTGTCAAAAAAACTCGACTCAATGTACTAGACTGGTTTAAAACTCAGTTTTGCTGCTATAGTTGTGTCTAACACCCGGAGTCCTTTGCCAATGTAATACACCAGTATTCCTTTACTGGTAAAGCACTCCTAGTGTAGACATAGTCTTTGAGTCAACCTAGGAAGATTTCTGGTTTCATGTTTCAAGTGGTTTTGACATGATACCAGCTGAAACTTAGTGGTTTTAACAAAGTGTTGTGGCTTTCTTCTTCTTTCTTTTTCTTCTTTTTAAAGTTCAACTGGTTTATTAATTCGCAGTAAGGAAGAGAAGTAAGTGGGTTAATTTGAACCCAAAGCACTCATAGAATTGAAACAAAAAATTGTTCCCATGAGCTGTGACAAAGTACTCCCAGATCTAGAAGTCTACCTTTAACTAGTATGACATGTTTACGATATATTAAATATGTTGCTAGCACTCATTGCACAGTACCTGCTGCCCACCAGCAGTTTTTTTGGCCGGGTTTAGCATTTTATTAGTTGGACGTGTGAAGTCAGGACTCTTGTGCACATCATTTTCTGGGTAAGAACTGCCAGACTGAAGCCCAATATTTTTTCTAACCTACTGTCTTCTGTCTGACAGTATCTGGGGACGTGACAGTCCCCCAAAAAACAGAGGGAAAATCTGGGGCTATAATCAGTTTCTCTTTTCCTTCCTTGTGCCCCCATAGTTTACCTATTGTGCAACAGTATATCTAAGTATGAAGGAGGGGGAAATTCTTCCTGACCCCATCTGGTGATCAGCTTATGCCCCGAAGCACGAGAACTGAGATCCCCTTGTAATTTTCTTCCTCACTAAGTGTAACCTCATATGCTGTTCTCATTCACATAAATGCCTCCTGTAGAAAATGTTCTGCTGGGTTTGATTAATAGAGTACTTCTCTGCCTCGTTATGAATCAGCAGCAGCATTCACAGATCTGAGAGGTGAAAACTTCAGATGAGGCTTAAATAAGCCTGGCTACAGACAAAGCTGTGTGGTGTTCCCTATCTGCTCTGCAGTTTGAAGACTCAGCAGTTCAAAGCCAGGAGCTCTGGTCCAGCTGAGGCTTCATCCAGACAGGGAAGTGGTGGTGGTAGGGCAGAGGGGGAAGTGAGCTGAACCAAGAAAGGCAGGCTGACTTTCCCATCTATTACGGATTATATGCTTTTCTTGACAGCTAAACTCATAGTCATGGGATACTTTAGAACCCCAAAGTGCTCTCATTTCCCCCAGAGCAAAGAGGACTCCACTGCATATTAAAGTTTTTAATGAATAAGGGTCTCTATTGTGATCCAGTACAGTATTTGCCATTCCCCATTCTTGTCTCCTCCTCAGTTTAGAAAAGCCAAATAGCCAGCCCTCAAAGGCTACTTGTTAGCTTTCTGGTAGCCCTCCCATTTAATAAGGCGATTAGTGTGAGCATGTTGCATCGGTGTGAACTCTGTGAATTGCACTGTCTTCCCCACAAGGCTCTTTTTGTGCTCTTCAGGATGTTGATTGTAATCTGTAAAGCTCTACGTGCTTTGATGTTCCACCAAAGTGCTGGGATGCTTCTGTGGACAGTCCCTCCGAGTTCTTCTGGGATGAATGGGTGCTCGTTGCCACACAAGTTGTGCCAATGGGAGGCAAAGTGGATGCCTCAGACCAGGCACCTCTTTGATCAGGTGCTAGCTGACCATGGGAAATTGCTAAACATATGCCTGCTTGGTGTGGTAATAAGGCATGAGCTGTTTGTGCTGTCCATCTCCACCGGTTTCCTTGTTGTGGTGTGATCTTCAGCGGGAAGTACCCACCGGCTTCTCAGCGTGGTCACTGGGCTGGTGTGGTTTGGGTATGTGTTAAAAGGAGTGCAGACGCTTGTCCGAAATACAATGACATTTTATTACCTTTATGGGAATTAATCAAACATTCCTTTAGAAATACCTTTGTTTCTTAATCTTTTTACCTAGCAATTTAGGGGAAATAATTAATTCTTAATAACTTTAACAGTAAATAGTGCATTCCTATGACAGAGTCCATATTATTACCAGTAAGCCCATAAACTGGTTTTGTTTCGTTCCACTTGAGGTCTTGCATAGCTATTGCATGATTAAACAGAAATAATATTTAAAGCCTGGCAGGCCCACACCTGAGTATGAAAGAACTCAGCACTTTGGGGTTCACTCTTATATTTCTTTTCTCTGTCTGGGTTGTGTTTATTTTGCTGGAGTATCAGAGTACAGGTTTCACAAATCACAGCACAGTCCTGAACCTACCACAGGAGCGGGCTGCAGCAGTACAAGGCACAGAGTTGCCCTTATTCAACATGGCATTTTAACTAGGATTCTGCAAAAGCAACCTTGAAGGGTCATTAAAAAACAAATCGTCCAATAAGCAGATGCCTTTGCTGAGGCAATGCAGATTCAATTTGAACCCTGCTTGCTGCCCGTAAATCAGGAATCCTGTCTGTTCACATTTGGATATTGGTATATTTGCCTTTTTATTCTTTTCCCTTTCCCTAATGGCACTTGAACAACTTGCTAGCGGGTCAGGTTACAGTCCCATTCAGACACTGGCTTGTTGCATCAGTGGTTCAGTATGAAATGAGGAAAACTGTTGTTTTTCTAAAATGCAACCGGTGAGGTTTAGCTTCTGTCGAGGCGGATGGCAGGAATGTGGCCAGCGCCAGGGCTGGGATCCCAGCGCAGGGCTGCAGGGGCTGCGAAGTGGGAGTTAAGTGAGGTTTCATGCTCCATCACCACTGTGGCACCGTCTGATCTATAGGCAATCTGTGACTTTCAGCACTGAAAGTACAGCACTCAGAAAGCAGGTCCTGTGATTTCTTTTTACTTTTTTTATTTCCCCCTCTCCCACACTCTTCAGTGATGCTGCGCTTCCAGTTCTGATCATTTATCTATTTTTAAGGGTTGTAGAAAGTAGATTTAAAGAATTCTGAGCTGTCAGGTGGGGACAGGTCCTGACTCTGATGGGAAGACTGTGGGCAGACAGTGCTTTCGGCTCCCCAGATGGAAGCTGAGAATGGTACCAAATGGTACCAGCCCTTAATTCTCCTCTTCAGGGCTTGTGGGGCAATAGGCTGGATGTTGCCCTTTTGCAAACTCAGGGAGGTGTCAGAAAGCTCCTCACATCACAGCATCATCATGGGGTGTGAATATGAAGCCATCAAGCAAATGCTTCAAAGACCAGAATGGGGGGGGTGGGAGGGGGGGGAAAGTACCGTAGTGAAGCAGACACTACGCAGCTTCTGAGAAGTCTTTGTTTACTGAGGATGATTTACCCTGGTAGAAGACTCATAGGTAACTTAAAGCCGTCATCGATAGTTTCAAGAGATCTTCACGTGGTCTTTTTCAGGTTGATTCATACTGCCAGTGTCTGTTATCTGAGACCATCGGCTGCAGGACAGGTTTGAAACTGAAACCAGGTGGCTGTTACTAGACTGGCGCTATGTGAGTGCCCTCCCATGGGTTGCATGTGTCTTACCTGGGACCAGCAGCACGCTGATGCATCTGTCTGTAGCTGGTGCACACCAGCCTGCTGAGTGCACCAGGCAAAGTACATGCTTGCTTGGAAAAGAGCCTTGAGAAACACCCGAGTAATAGGTTTACCAGGTGAATTGTGCCTTCAGTACACTGTAACATAGAATAAAAGCTACAAGAGTCAGCGTGTAAGGTGGAGGAGCTGGGATTTCTTCTGCCATTAACACCAGGGTGGCGGCAGTCTGCTCTGTTTTATGCAAATTGATTGCATCCTTGGGGCGACTGGCTGGTTGCCACTGTGAACCTCCATTTGGTAATATTTGTGTTTGTGTCGCTCCTGTTAAAGTATTTTAAAGTATTCTTTTTTTTTATTTAACCTTTTTTTTTTTTTCCTTCCCTTTACAATTCAGTTGTCCTACTGACAATACTTGTTCAGTTTATTTTTTTTTTCCCCCTTTAGAAATGTGACTCTTGGGAGGAGGGAGGAGAAATGGTTTGAGAGGTTCTTGAGGCCAAAATCTGGTCTCAATTACACCAGTGTCCATTGGGGTGTAACGCCGCTGGACTGGACTTCATTGATGGAACTGGGCAATCCAGATCAAGCCCTGGGCTTTTAAATATGCCTAAGAAATAGTCAGCGAAGAGGAGGAGGTTGCATTTTTTGTTGTTGTTTTGCTGGGGTTGGGCTTACAACAATAGCGTGTTTACTCATGCAGAAAGTCATCTTGGCTTCGTTAAGATCATAACCAAAGATATTTGCTCTAAGTGTTTACCAAAGATAGCTCCAGACAGCTTGTTTTTTAGCATCGACAGTAGCACTAATACGGTCGGCAGCCACCAGTGCTAGAGCTGATGACTGGATTCAAATAAGTGTTTTTGCAAAGTGCATGCACATATGTGACATTTGGGTTTTATAGGCTGTATGCTGAGGAGCTGTGAGCCTGTGAGCATGCTCTGAGTACTGCAGCTCAGCTTGGGAAATGGAAAATTGATCTCTTTCTATAGTAAATCTGTGTGCTTCATAATTACTGCCAAAGCAAGAGAAAAACTACTTCCTCAGGGCTATTTATAGGCTTTTTCTTCTCTTTTTTGACACTTTTCCATGGAAGGAAGAGAAGTTACATTGCTGGAGAGCCGATGTCCTCGGTGGGAGAACTGGGTCACGGGGGGTTGTTCAGTCTCTTGTTTTAGGTTTATATAATCCACCTAATTTCAGGCTGATTTTTCAAAACACTCCTCGTTCTCTAAGCTTGTGCAGTCAATCGCAGACAGCAAAGAACAAGAACAGAGCAAACCTTCCGCTGACTGTCCATGTGGCAGCAAAACCCAGAGACAAAATAATCTGCACTGCTCATGATTTCCTGCTTCATCGAGGTTTACCTGGCACCACAATCAGGAAGGAGCTGCTTGTCTATTAGCTCAGACCTCGCCCCGCTGACTTGTTTCAGCCGATCTGCACCCAGGGCTTCTTCGCGTACGCAAAATGCTCCATTGCGAGCGAGTATTATGAAAGCTGCACTTTTCTTCACACCCACACAGGCGTAACAAAAATGTTTACAGAAGGAGGACTGCTCTTAGCAATCACTCCAAAATTTTCAAGTGCAAAGTCAAATTCAGCGCGGCCTGCCGCCCCCTTTGCTGCTGTTTAACGCTCTGCCAGCCCTCCTCCAGGCTTCCAGGGCTGGAAGCTGGGTGGGCTTTCTCCCGAGCCGTTCAGTGTACTTTTGTGTTCGCATTTTCCCTTATTTTCTAGGGATTCCTTTCGGCAGGATTTGATGTTTTCTCTGCCACGGAGCTCTGGGGTTTCTCAGATATTCTGGGCTTTTAGTGATTGGAAAGAGGTGCTTTGCCTGCCAGAGCACGTGGTGCTTCACGCGACAGCCCAAAGCCTCTGGCCCGCAGGCCCGGGAGCTGCCTGATAGCCTGGCAAACACACACAAGCCCTCCAGTCGGTTCCATCGGGAAGATTTGTCCCGCACGTAGGAGGCCAAGGAAAACCTCTCGCAAATCTGCTCGTACTTTCTTCCTCACTGGTGTGTGCCAAGTGGCCGCACCACCCCTTCAGTGCTGGAGCAAGGAGGTGACCCTGCCCAGGATCTTGTGTTTCCTTCTGGTATTCCCTTAGATTTACCTCATAAGTGGAAGTTCTGGAAGCAGGCACCTCCAAGGAACATGCGTGGCAGCCTCCTTCCTCCCAGGCTTGGTTTCATGGGGTAGGAAACCAGAAGCGAGGTTGGGCCCATGGGTGAATCCTCTGCTGCAGCAGCACTGCAGGGAACATCCTTTCACCAAACCAAACGGTGCCGTGTGTGACCCAGCTCCATGACTGCCTTTGGCGTGGCCTTTCACTCTGTATTTCACTGCATTTTACTCCAGGGGGGTGGCAGTGCAAATGAGGGCAAAAAAGTGTTTCTCTGCTCTCTCCTCACATGTCCTTACAAACTGTGTCTGTTATCAATGAGTGGAGGCTGATTTTAGGGTATTTACTCCAGGATCTGGTAAAACTCGTATCTTCAGTTCCGCTTTCCCAACAGGCCAAAGATAGTGCTTGATGCCACAGGGCAAAATTCCCCACCTTAGCCATGACCTTGGCCCTGCCTCAGTGTGTAGAAATCATATTTACCCTCCAGCCTCATGTTCTCTGGCCTTTTCCTCAGTCAGTGAGCTCTCAGGAATCTTCTGATTTTCAATTCGGTTGAAAATTTTCCTTGGTATTATTTTTTATTCCATAAGAAGACATGATATCATTTCCCTGGAGCTAAGTTTCTTGCACTCTAGTTTCAGAGGGGCTCAGGTTCACACCTGAACATCTGGATTGAAAGCTTCCAGCCAAGATAAGCACCCCATTTTGTGAATGAGGTACTCGGTGCCAGCACCGTAAAGAAACAACCAACTAAATATGTAAGACAGTTAGGGAATAATTTATCATTATTATACTGAAATTTAGGTAGAAGTTGCATCACAGGGAGGCTGGGTGAATTACCTGAGTACAACAGGAGATCGGTGTAAGGGCTATAAGTGGTTAAGTGTCTTCACTAACAGTTTTTTCTCTTTCTTCCCTTTCTTGAAAATACTTTGCAGTTTAAAATCTCACAGTTTGGGATTCATGGGAGTTTTAAATCAAGTATAAATTAAAAAAAAAGAAATCTGATAATGTGCTGCAGTGGGGATGACCTGTAGAAGAAGTGTACAAATTAAGCTAAATGTCCTAAGAATCTATGAAATGCTTTTGGGTCAACAGAGGGTCCGTCCAGCCCCATGTTCTGCCTCTGACGGTGCCATAGGAGATAATGTTTCAAAAGACCACAAAAGTCTGTTCACTTTTTGCTCTTCATCCTTCTTGTTACTCACAAAGGCATTGATGCTTGTTGAATTAAGGATGTTAGGTGGAAAACCAAATCTAGTATGGGTGTGCAAAGCAGGGGAGGGTGCCAGGGTCACCCAAGGTCTTCTCACACCGTGACAACCCCACAAGAAGTGGCATGAACCTCCAGGAGGCAGCTCCTTTCCTGATGTTTTCCCCATCTTAGTCCAAAATCCTGTGAAAACATCCTCTGCTGTGATTTTGCTCAATCCTTACCTGCTATACAGTTTCCTTCCAGCACCAGAGCTGACCTGAAATCAAAACTTTAAGGGTTTCTGCTCTGGATTCAGAAATAGAAATTGAAAAGCTTGAAGGAGCTTGGATTTGAGATTGTGCTCCTGACACATCATTAATTTTAAGATTGTTTTCCCAGCAAGCGTAGGCTTTCCGTTCCCAGTTGAAGATCATTTACCATTGACTGAATGGTGAATTATAGTAGTGGAATGAGGCAGAGAAATATGTCGATATCAGATATAACAACGAGCAGTCAGTCAGATTTGAACCTGTGCCAATCTATACAACCCTAGCCTTGAAATTGTTAAAACAAAGAAGTTCATTACATTTAATGATCAAGTGTCCTTCAGATTTCTGAGGAGTTTATATTAACCATTTGTATTACTCAGCTCTAGTATAAATGGCAAACTCAGGGAAAATCCTCTTAAAATTAAATTGGAAAGTCTTTTTTTTTTTTTTTTTCCTAATCTATACAGTTATTTTGCTTCAAGGAAGTATCTGCTTTCCAGACATCTCTTCAAACAAATAATGACTGAAAGAAAAAATAAACAAGGAGTAGCTGAAACTACAAGGTTTTGCTGTGTGGAAGAGCAGGGAAAGGAGTTAAAAAAAAAAAAAAAAAAAAAAAGAGTTGAATTTCCTGAAAAAGTGCCTTTGCTTGTGCCATGTGGCTATCACATTTCTGTCTACAAAGCAGGGTCTTAGGACAGTGCTCTGATATTGCAGGTTCTCCAAACTGAGTAGACATGATGTGCTTCACTGAAAATATTAGGGAGAATTTGGAGGGATGTGCTAGAGTTTCCGCAAACCAGTTCAGAAATAGATTTCTGTTTATCAGGGATTGCCCAATAAGACTTTGGGGTTGAAAATGCTTTGTTTTTATCAATATAAAGAAATAAATCTAATCATTAATTGATGAGGAATTTGGTGATATCTTTATCACTAGATATTAAGTGAGAACAAACGGTTTGGGAATCCCAACACCAGTGCGTAAAATTATCCCTCCCCCTTTCTCACTTGGTGCAATCCACCAGAGATCTTCAGCAAAAAATAAACTGTATTTATCCTTAAAATAATTTCCTCCATAGTGAGTAGTAACAAATACGTGAAAAAGCATCATTAGCTTCTGATAGTTATCCCAAACAATTTGGGTTCATATTGTTCTAATTGAAGTGGCTGTAGGTAATTGGGCCAGTATCCAAATATGACATTTTTGGACAGATGTTAATAAGATTAATGACATTTTCCTTCTTGGAGAGCATTTTCAGCACTAAAAACACTTCTGTGTAATGTTTGAACTGGATAACAGCTTGACAGACGTGCCAAGTGCTGACTTTGGAGTCTTCTTGCCTATAAAGTCCACTTCCTCAGTCAGCTCAGCTGCAGCATGCCTTGTATCTCTCATTTACTGTCAGTTTATCTGTCTGCATCCCTGAGGACTGGGGAGTGCTGGGCTCTTTTAGGCCTGGACGAGAGATATCAGGAGTTTACAGAACAGCTGCTAGATCTTTCTTAAATTCTGCTCACTGCTCCATTCATTTCCTCAGAAAAATCTTATGGGGAAGGAGAAGCACATAGCAAATCTTAAAGTTGCTGAGTCTAGAGGAGCAAGTTGTGCTTCATTGCGTTCTCATTCCTTGTAGCACTGATGTGTGTATGTTCAGTAATCTCATTTCTTTCAATTATTTCAACTGTTGGTGCCCTAAAATTTCTCTTCCTTGTTTTTTATTTGCTCTTTCTCTTATTTTCCAGACCCCAGGCAGGCACAGTCATCCCCGCCGTGGTCCTACGACCAGTCTTACCCATCCTACTTGAGCCAGATGACTTCACCGTCCATTCACTCCACAACTCCCCTGTCCTCCACTCGAGGCACAGGACTTCCAGCCATCACCGATGTGCCCAGACGCCTCTCAGGTAAAGACCGTGTTTCTCCTAAAACAATTATGCAGATAGGTACAGGACTGGCAGAAGCTGCCTAAATGGCTGCAGACAAACCCTAATAGGGTGAGGGTCAAAGTCCCTTTCTTTTTGGAGTGGAAAAGCTGCTGTGTTGCTCGGCGCATGTATCATTTGATTGTCACTAGGTTCATTTCAGATCTGAATATTTTTTTTACTGTGAATATTGTGAACCTGGTTCTATGATCAAATTCTTTCTAACCCCCCATAAGAGGATGTTTGCTTACGTGTTTTAACATAATTGTGATATTCTTTTTTTTTGGTGTCTTCTGTGTTGTGTGTGATGTTAGAGGCCTTTATTTCTTCAGTAGTTAAGGCTGAGGTTCATTCTCCCTTGTTTTAATCCAGTAACTCAAGAAAGCCTATTTCCTTAGTTAATGAGTACTTAAGATGCCTATCAGAAACTAGCTGAGTCACTTTAGGGTAAAGATTGGACAAATTGTGCTTTGGAATGATGCAGGAGAGAGGAAATAAGTTTAGGAATATAGACAAGACAGCAGCTAAGAACTGAGACTTTTTTTTTTTATCAAACAAATGTACATTTACATACGATGCAATTCATCTGTAGTGGTCTCAGTGATAAAACCATCTGTGTGAAGTAATCTGATTGCCCCAAAGTAAGATAGAGCCTGTCATGGCACACAGTCACCTTCTGTAGCTTGCCAAAAATGAGGAACCTTAGGCGAGGGTGGCTCAGTATGAAAATTCCAACCTTGCAAGTGTAGAAATATTAGCAGCGTATGCCAAAAAGCATGTGTAATGTAAAGAAAGCCTTTATGATTCATTAATGAAAACCAAAGAATCAGTCTTATTACATCTATTTTTTCCATGTTTGCAAGATATTATTATAATCTCGGATTCTGCTGCCATACACCTGTTTGACTTGCAGCCAGGTGAATTTCTTGCTGTCGTGTTTTCCCCTTCCACCAAGCTCGTAGTGCTGGAAATGTTGATCACTCCACTGAGCTGCATCACTGACAAGCTGAACTTCAGCCAGCAGGCATGTAGGATTTGATTAGTTTAGACTCCTTGATTTCTTTCATCTTGGAAGAGGGAAGCTTTGTTTCTCAAACAAACAGCTGCAAAAGCCTCTGTGGTCCTAGCACGCTCTGCATTTTCAGAGATGCCAAACGTCTCCATGTGGGCCAAGGGCTGTGGGGTAGTGGAGCAGGTTCCTGTGGGCTCTCCATGCAATGCGCTGACTTGGTTTAGAAAACTAGATTGGCTTGATGCTGAGGAAATGCTTTGTTTGGCCCGAAACAAGTTCCCTTTGAGTCGGAGTCTCCTGATGGTCTGTGTTGTTGAATCAGTTATTTTTGCAATTGTGCCTCCGGCAATACCTCCAGGAGAGGCTCGGCTGGGACCGTGGCAGCTGCACCGCGCGTACTTGCCCTGCAGCCCTTGCTTGTCTGTGTGTATTCAGACATGAGTGCCTGGCATGTGGGCACAGGCAGAATGACTAAACGACCTGGCTGTGTACATTATGTGGCCGCGGCCTGAACTTTTCTGTTGTATTCCACGGTCGGTTGCCATCGCTCTTCTTGCCATTCATATTCTGGGGGTTCGACCAACATCTCCATGCGGCTCTCACCTTCTCCCAACACAGGGATCTTACTTCCAATTAGATTCAGAATGGAAAAAAGGGGCTTTGATCTTCCACACAAGTGCCAGAGGTTGTCTGCAGTGTTTGCTGACGTTCAGAATTATAGAACAGTGTTCCTGGTTGAGCCCTGGCTCTCAGGCATCAAGGAGATGTGTTGCAGCCCCTATTGCAAACGCTGCAGTTCTTCTCCAGGGTTTCTGCCTAGGAGAAAATTTCCATGTACTGCCTCAGGACGGGAGGGCAGGATCTGGTCCCTTTTGTGTATAAAGTAGAGAGAAATGCAGGTTTAGAGGTGCCCATTACAGCAACCAGTTTATCCTTCACGTTTTGAGAGAAAGGAGCCTCTACTCAGTTACTTAACACATCTTTCAGAAGAGAACAGAGCTTTGATGAGGAAAAATAACTAGTAAAGGACTCTAAAAATATTAAAAAACTTCAGGCATCCTCAGTGCATAAGGGAGGAATTAGTGTTTTACAAGGCCTTGAATAAAAACAAACTTTGCTTCCCAAGACGGTGGCAGAAATCTGATTATCAAGGCTGTTAAAAATATACAAGGTAATTTTAATGAATGCCATATTTACTGCCTGTTGCTTAACATCATGCAGGAGGAAAAATGGGTAAAATTTCCCCCTTAGGCCTTGGATGTCACACCTACAGGCACAGGACTTCCTACCTGCCCCAGCTTCGCATTGCTCAGCCTTTCTACAAGCCACTGTGGCTTTGCCTAGACCACTGCTTAGGCTGTGCTCACCCAGGTGTTGAAAACATGCCACCTAAAAAAGCAAAGTGGTTTATAACCCAGTGGGTCTTGCTTGTATGGTCAGTGGCAGCCCTCAAGAGCTATTTTTGAAGGTACTGCCACAACTGGAAACACATCCATCCCTTGACCAAAACGCTTGTGTTCCTCCCCATCCTGGGATGGGTGCCTCTCTCGGTGATGAGGACACCTCTGTTTCAACCACAGTTGTGGTCATTGTGTTGAGCATCAAAATCGGTTTGGGGCCATGGGAAGCGAGCTGACAGGGGATTGCCAACCCATTCATACATTTCTCTGTCCCATGAGAGAGGGGAAAAGGGCAGCAGGCTGCAATCCCGAGGCATTATTCGGGCAGGCTGGTGTAATGTGGCTGAACGGGTTGTGCCAGTGTCTAGACGCATACCTGCTGGCTTTGCACAGCTGAAATGTCTGCTTGCATGCTGCAGGCACGTGCAAATGAGCGCTCATGGCAGCGTAGGTGTGAAACTTCAAATATTCATCTTCTATTCTGCAAATGGGGACCAGTGCTGTATCTGCAACTAATTAATGATATTTCACACATCTTGGGGCAGTATTCAACAGCAACAGCTGAAAAGCAGAAAAAAAAATACCCAAAGACTAGCTGGAAAAACTCATGCAACCTTTGGGCTGATGATCTCTCTGGTGTATAAGTCTCATGTTGATATCAAGAATAAATAAAAAATAAACCCACGAGGCCATATAGTTGACTTACCTTATTGCATCAACTCAATTATAAAAAGAGCAGGATTCCCCATATTTTATTAAAATACCTGTCTGCCTAGAGCTCCCCAAAAGACAATGAAAGTTGGTGGCCTAGCAGATTAATATTCTTAATTAAATAATATTGTAGTGGAAACCATGGGAATATGTGAACATGGTCATTTTAGAGAGAGTTTTGCCTGGAGGATGTAGTCTTATTGCATGATTCATAGTGAAGGCACTCAGTTTTTGTGTCCTATGCATAACCAAACTGTATGTGGGATGGGGAGCATAAGTGTCTATTATGTAATTAATGTATATGATTCATATAAATACACATCAGAGCCATTTTACATAAAGCTTTGGGACTGATCCAACAAGTCTTTGGCACATGCAAGGTTCAGAGCAAGGAGTACAGGTTGCGTTGCTCCTGCAGTCACAAGAGGGTTGTTGTGCAGTGGCTGAAGGAGGTACGGGTTTCCTCTGAGTTTAGATGCCCATAGGGTACCTGAGACAGTCACCCTGAGCTTCCTTTCGAGTCAGTGGGGACAAAGCAGCCTTTGGAGGACTCAATTCACTTGACCAGATAGCTCTACTGGTCCCTGGTGGCGCCTTGCAGGAGCCTGTTTCTGTCCACGGCTCTGAAGTGAGTCTAGGTGAGCAGCTCAGGCACAGGCAAGTCTGATCTGATAGTCTGCATTTGGTGAGGTGAATCCCGAAGCCGTGGTTTATCTGTCCAATAAACATGCCCATGTCACAGCACTGTTACGCTGTCCTGGTTTAACCCAGCCGGGGTCTGCCTCACCTTGGCCCATATCATGATTTGAGCTTGAATTTTTGTGTTGAGAATATTCCTGAGAAGGGAGGCAGGGAGACTTCTATACTAGGTCTGCTCATGCTTCTGCCTAAATGCAAAATCTTGCTTTTTTTTTTCTCCACCTTTGAGAGACACATAGAGGGTCAATGTCTTCAGCTGCTGGAGGACTTGCTCAGTAACATTAATACACCCAGTGCTGGCTGTGAAGGAGCCTATTCTAAGCAACAGCATTTGAAAAATGCCTATATAACAAAAGAAAGAAAGATAAAAATGATGCTAGATAGCAGTACAAATCACCAGAGCTTCCTTTTCCAGCCCCAGGGTGACCGCCTTCACAGACAGCTGTATTTGTGTAGCTGGAACATGTTGCTGTGAACGGCACAAACTGGGGATGGTGGCTGGGTGCCTCCATGCACTTCCCATGCACTGGAGTCCTCGCAGTGTGCTGGGTGAACTTTTCTATCTTTACATTTACCATGTCATTGAACTGGGACATGCTGAGACAGGTGAGGACACACTGGGCTCAGCCTGTGAGCAGAAGTCTGCAGACCCAGTCCCCTGAAGTAAAATGGCCATAAAGGAATCTCTTGACTGATACATTTAATGGTGGCAGGGCCTGGGCTGCTTAATTGTTAGCGGGGTTGGTTCAGAGAAGGGTTGGCCAGAATGCTACCAAACAGGTCCTGCCTTGGAAATGAGCACAGTCCTGAACCTATTCCTGATGGGCAGCTTGTAGGCAGCTACCCTGCTGTGGAAGCTTAAAGGATTTAGTATTACAGCTCTGGCCAGACCATACAGGCTGGATCTAGAGCCAGAGAATGGCTCCTGCCTTGGGCTGTTTGCTAGCTTCAGTGTAACCAAACTTTCCCATCAATTCGTCCCATTCTGCGGATATCACAGCATCATTTTGGACCATCCTGGACCTTAATCTGATATTAAATTTAAGAAATGTTCCAGTTCTCCCAGCTCATTGAGGGCTGGCAAGTATAAATCCAACCCTGCAAATTCTGGGCAGTCTAATCAATGACAGTACCACTCTTTTACACAATTTAATGTTCATTCTTGTAAGGCTACAAATCATAAAAGAGGAGAACACGACTCAGGGAGGCAGCTGCAGCTGAACCTCTGGGTTGGGCGTTTGTTCCTTAATAAGGAAGTGGCTCACGGGGTTGTGCTGGCTTTACTTGAGGTCCTCTACTGGTTGTCGTCTTGGGTTTCTAAGCCTGAATTTGGTTTGCCTTGGATTTTACTTAATGTCATGTGCACGCGTGATCTTTGTAGTACGGATTTTCCTTTTTTTTTTATTTTTTGGATTTGGTCTTTGAAAAACATTAACTTGAAGAAAGGGAAGTCGTCTGTCTTCCTCCAGGGAGCTCAGAAAACTTTACAACCACTAACTGAATAAAAACTGTGGTCCTATGAAGTAGCTACTCCTGAATCCCTTAATTCCTACTAACTTCATTAGATGTACTCAGCACATTTTGGGACTGGAGCCTTCATAAAGAAAAGACATTAGAGCTGTCTTCACAATACAATTCTCTTTCTCCCTAAGTGCACTGGGGAGCAGAGAAATAGTTAATCCCGTAGCCATTGCCAGCAAGGCGTTTGTGTTAGCAGCTCCTGAAATGAATGGGCAGTTCACGCTTCAGCAATATTGTCTCAGGCTCTTGGCAAACCCAAGAAGCCAGCTCCATTTCTGGTGTGCTCACTCCACTGTGATGTTTTTCTTGGTGACTATAACAATTTTCACTCTGTCTTTTTTTTTTTTTTTTTTAAATGGAAGCAGAGAGACTCAAGGTTGTCTCTGTCTCCATTTCTCCCAGCTCCTTTTCCATGCTTCCACTGCAAGGTAACACTGAGTTAAGGCTAAGCAAGAACTCAGGCGAGCTGGGAAAGTTCTGTTCTTTTCAGAAACAACCCGCTCATTTTGCTACCCTACCTCAACTTGTAGCTTCTCTTCTTCTTCTTTTTTATTTCTTTAATTTTTTCAGCGGTACTGTTTATTTTGTTTACCGCAGCTTTTCCATTTTTAGTCTTCTGCCCACTTGGTGCCACCTGGGAATCTCAGCACCTTGGCACTCGTCTGTGGGGTTTCAGTAGCAGCGTCTCTCCCAGGTGGAATCTCTCATTGGAGCGGTTGTCCCGAAGATATGTTGCATGATCCCTACCTCAAGGATGAGGGCCAAATTCTTCTCGTGTGGGTGGCCTCAAATTAGGCACCTATACCCACATTTAGGTGGTAAAACAAGTGGGCTGATTTTCAGATGGTTGAGTATTATAATGTGTGTCTTTAAGCCCTTTTCATTTACTTAAAACTGCTGTCGGGAGAGGAAATAAACAGGAAAAATGAAGGCAGAGGGAGAGAGTTTTATTCCTGAAATAAGGGATTTTAAAAATACCAAAAAGAAACAAGTGGAATGTTTTTAAATGGAATAAATTTGTTGCTGATACAGGCAGGAAATAGCACACTCAAATATATGTGGATGTATAGATATATTTTTATCTGAGCTTTTTTTTTTTTTTTTTTTGCAATGTGTTTTATATTTAGGACACATATCAAGATTTGCATCTGTTTCCAGAACTTGCTGCTAACAGTTAGTAATGATGCCAAAACATACTTTAGTTCCAGCTTGAGACCAAATGATATTCAGGGCTTTTTTTATTACTAATTTAGGGTCTGATATTAATTAAGGAAATTTTCCATAAGTGCCAGGCCTTTTCTGAAGAACTCATTAAAATTATATTAACTTAAACCGGAATCACAGTCTGAGCATGTTGTGTAATGATTATTCTTACTGACTCTGCTGGGTTTTGTAAACAGAATACTAATTGTTAATGGAGCAATCGGGCGCTTGATTCCAGACATTCAAAGGCCCAGATCCTGACTCATTACCTATAGGTGTACTCCCAATAGGGTCAATAAACTCTTAGTAGAAGGCTGTGAGATTGAGCACTTTGATTTTTCTTTGTGCAAGGGCATGTGATGATTTCTCCGTTCTCTCAGTGGAATTGCTGCTGGTTTTTGACCTATGGGGACAGCTGATTCTTTGGCTACGTGTGCACCCAAGTAGTATCTCTCCCACCTTTATCACCAGCATCATATTTAAAGAATTACTGAGGCCATGTGAGGCTTCCCTTGTCCTACGCACCTCCCAAGACCACCTCCATCAACCAAAATTAGAAGAAATAGGCTATTAATATTTTGTAGAGGTTTTTTTTATTCCTCAAAGTCACTTACAGCTTCCAGGTCCGATCCTGTAAAGCGCTGAGTAACTTCCAGTGAAGTCAGTGAAGCAAGAAGGACGCTGTGCATGGCTCACACAGCCAGTAGGATTTTATTAGATGGAGCCAGTGGTGTTGACTGATGCCTTACCACGTGTATATGCAGAGGAGGAATTCAACCCCATATGTGAAACTCTGTTACATGTGCAAAACCAGATAAGGATGGTCAGGATCACTTATTTTGCCCTTAATTCTCTGTGGCCTTGAGTCTTTGTTGCATTGAATTTTGTTCAATTAGTTGAACAAGTTGAGTTTTTTGAAATGGTTCCATAAAATACAGGCAGGGAAGAATTTGGTCCTTTGGTCTGTGACTGGGGTTGGTACAGGAGAGGCAGAAAAGTACATCAAAGTACATCAAACCATCCAGTAGCTGTGAAGGTTTTCATTTTTTCAAACTCATTTTTTCAAACCTTACACCTAAAAATACAATGCAAGAGGCAAAGTCTGCTGCTGATAGAAATAGCTGAAGCTGCCTTGTCTTTGGTTGAAATTTCCTGGCATTTGTGACCATGAAGAATTTGGCCAGCTCTGAGTCAGGGAGGGAACGCTGGAGCCCAGCAGAGCCTCACGACACTTTTCTGAAGTGGTTTAGTAGTAGTTGGTGGCCCCACGTTACAGCTCTCCAAGTCTCCTCCTCCACTCTTGGTGGGTGTTTCAGCAGAAAAGGAAAACTGGTGTCAACCACTTTGGTTGTGAGATTAAAAAGAACATTGATACCGGTGATATTGGGCTATACTGGTGACAGAAGGAAAAGGTAAGAGACGTATGAGTGGTTCAGGCTTTCTTTGGCTGTTCAAAAAAACATGTAGGCAGCGAAGAAGAGGAAGATGAATGAGATAAAATGAAGGTGCGCACCTTTACGTGGCTCCTAAAGGATGTTATTAAGGGAGAAGGAACTGTTTCATATGCATAAAGGAAGGGTATTTGGGGATACTAATCTAGAAATCTCTTCATATTTGCTTTCAGACTGACTCAAAAAGAGCGAGGGAAAGGATCAAAGCAGGCAATGGCTGGGACAGGTTCTCCATGTCCACAAAAATGGTGTGTGGGCGGTGGAGGGTCCCAGCAAGCACCACTGGCTGGAAGCAGGCACCCACGCGTGCCCTGCTGCAAGCTGCTGTCCCAGACTGACGTGGAAGGCAATGCACACAGTGCTTCAGCATCCCAGGAAGGCTGAGGCAGGGCTGTGTCCTTCACCTTGCCAGTTTTGGGGGAGAGAAAGGACTTTTAGCAATGGTGGAGCCTTGTATATAAAGCTCAGGGGAAAATATTTGCTGTAAGGGGCTTTGCACAGATATATAGGTTCAGAAGTTATTAATACAGTAAAGCCCATGTGATCATCTGCTTTGAACCCAGCTGCAAGATTTCCTCAAATTAGCTCTCATTTGAACTCAGGAATAACCTCTTTGGGAAAAAACAACAACAACAAAAAGATACCTCAGTTGGTCTTCATTTAAAAATTTCCAGGGAAGCAAAATCCACCACAACCTTTGGTTGCAGACGTTAATTAAGCTCGCTTTGGAAATGTGGGTCTCATTACTAGTCTGAATTTGTCTAACTTTAGTTTCCACTCATTTGAACTTGCTGCAACTTTGCCTGCCAGACTGCAGCGCCGTTTCTCAGTTCGGTGCCTCGAGCGGTTTCCCTTAGGTCTTCTTGTGGCAGTGACCGATGCAGAAAGGAGGTGGGTGAGCAAGGAGGTTTCTGCGGCGGGTCTGAGGGATGCTGGATGTTGTGGGATGCAGAACTGATTTGACTCATGAGGAGGATGGAGGGGTGAGAAATAGCTGGGTGATTTTTTTTGCTCTAGGCTCACTACACCGTATCAAATAGGGGAAGTTCCCTTTCCTAGTCAGTCAGACCTCTCCTAGGGTATCTGATGAACAGGAGATGGTTTTGGTTGAATTATTGATGTGAAGCTGCTTTTCCAGCCCACCAGAAAAAAAAAGCACTGAGAAGGCATTTTTCACTGAATTTGTGGGCTTTTGCAGTTCCTTCAGGAATTCTTTAACCTTTCATTAAGAGAAAAACAGTTATCATCACTTGGGCTTTTCCCTACAATTGTAGTTAGGATTTGCTCTGTCAAAAGCAAAGGAAAAACTTCAGCTCAGAGCACTGTGGTCCCTTGTGTATATGGCCAAGCAGCCTCTTGGCTGTCCACTTTCATGCCTATCCCATGGGCAATTTTACGAGAAGAGAGTTGAAATTGCGTTAAACCCTTGAGATTATTCAGACCAGGCAAAGCACTCATTCCTGAAGAAGCTTAGTTCTGGTAAAAGAGAACATTATGCAGGGGTTTTGTGACCTTTTAGAGGTGCTTGTGGAAGAGGAGAGGGGTTGGTGTGCTGCTTCTTCAGCCCTGTCTGGGCCACGTCACCTCCAAGCCTTCTGGCTGTTTTTCCCAAAGGTCTCTCTAACCACCCACTTGACCTTTTATCCTGTGGTGGCCATTAATGCTTACCATAATATGGTATTTTGTCATACAGTATGGATACTCAGCTGAGTGTGCAAGGCCAGAAAAACTCTCCCAGGGCTCCTGTGAGAAAGAGGAACAACTGTGCTGAGAAAAGGGAGCATCACTGCAGAGAAAGAGACTGGCTGATTTCAGACAAGGGTCAATTCTGAAAACAGAGACATTGATCTTTCTGCCCATTAGCATCACATTTCTCTGGAGCTGAGAACTGGAGGATAGTACACCTGAATTAAGAGCAGTACCACAAAGCTTCTTTCGCTTAGCTGGGATGAAAAGAGTCTATACATGAGCTCAGAGGTGCTGGCAATGCTACATTCATGGTTTGCACTTTTTATTTCTAATGGTTAGCTGGGCTGTCACTGTCTGAACCGTAGGTATCAGTGCCGTTTATACCCTTTTCCTTCAAACAAGCATTTTATTTAATACACTAACATTTGGTCTAGAATATTATGAATATTAGCAGGATATTACGAATCTGGCAGCTAACAGTATGTCCACCTTGTTTTAATTTGTATTATTAGGTTGAGCAATGGGCTTGCTTGGAAAGCAGCAATGTAGCACAGGTACAGGACCAAGTGTATAAACTGCTTCATTTTTAGCTGATAAATGCCTATATTTAAATCCATGCTGAAATTATGCTATGTATTGTTGTGTTGAAAGCTAAATGTGGGGTTGGAAGGAGATTTCAAGAACTGGAACCCAATCTCCTTGACAAGGACTTGCACGAGGTATTACCCTCACTCAGCAGTTTGGCTACTGCTGGTGGTGCAGCTCAATGATCAAAGTAGTGGTTATATTTGTGAGCAGCTAATGGGCCTGTGCTGGAATCGCCTCTGACCATACGATACGCAGCGGCTGTTGATATTTGTTTGTGTTTCGGTAGTGTTGGAAAGTCTGAGCTGCAAACCATGAGCTGTAGTGCTAAGCACTATACAATTGTAGAAAGGCAGGGAAAAAATGAGAGATTGGCCCTGTCCTCTCCGAGTTCACACTCTTACGTACAATAAAACTGGTTACAAGATATGCTGGTCAAAAGAATACAAGAGGGAATTAAGGAAATGTGAATTGAGCCAGCGGTGGTTGTTCAGCATGATCGCAGTGGCTGCAGCCTCAGTAGAGCTGAGTTTCCGTAATCATCAGTCAGAAGGGAATGCAAGGGTGTGGTTTGAAGGATGATAATGAGATAGCTCTGTGGCTATTCACCTCCTCCCTGGCTTCAGGGACAGCATGAAAATAAGCACAAAGCTGCTCGTTGCAGCTTGTGATGAGAGGTGAGCAGTGTTGGTCAGCATCCTCGTTCATCATCACCCCCACCAACTTAGACCCAGGACCCGTCTGCCTTCCCAGAGTGGCCAGAAGTGGTTGCTCAGTTCCCATAGAGTGCAAATCCAGAATATATATGACCCTGAGCTGTAGGGGTTTCCAAAGCTGGAGGTTTGTATCTGGATTGTTGTATTTAATAGCTGTAGAGAGATCTCTCTGAATCTACTTATCCTTAGGTAGGTGGGAGTAACCCCAAAGGAGCTCCTAGATCAATTCTTCTATCTCCTGTAGGTCTGTAGGCTTGTAGTCTATATGGACTGATGTCGACTGTGTGACATGATACATGTCCCTCTGTGCAGAAACAGGATCGAACATCTGTAGGTCATTCCTGTTAAGTGTAGCCAGCTAGTTATGTGTATCGCTGCCATTCAAAACAAAAATAAAACCATGTCCCACAGAAAGAAATATCCCAGCCAAAAAATTTCATTGAAGCTGAAATAAATAATTTCGATACAGCTAAAAGATAAACTTAAAAACAGAGAAAGTCAGAACTAACATTGTAAAAAATTTTAGAATACAATGCTTCAGAAGTGATGGGGATTGATGAATACGTTCAAAATACCTCCGAGCTCTTTAACTAGATTGCTGGCCATAAAGCGGGAGTCATCACTGCAGGACGGTTTCTGACTGACAAGGACATGTAGAGCTGCAAAAAGCCTGTCAGGGGACCATATAGAGCAGAGACCTCTGCAACAAGGAGCATAAATATTTAGGTAGCCTTTAGGGCTCAGATAGCAAAAGCTGGGATCTGGACTTGGGACTGAGGACTGAAAATGAGACCTTCTGCAGAAGGTGACTGGTTTACCAAATAGGAAAGGAAGCAAGTGCCTCCAAAACACCAGGAGGGCTGCTGACCCAGAATCTGTGCAACATAAGCCCGAGATGAAATGGCTCATTGGAAGAAGCGTCTCGCACAAGCTCCGCAGAGGAAGTCCCCGGGAACTGTGATGTGGATACTGGCAGGTCTGGAGGAGCCACAGAGGAATCCTGGCAATGGGAAAAAGGCACCTCTCTTCCCCCTTTCTTCCCTCTTCCTCTCTCAAATATCTCTCTTGAAAGGGATTTTTTGTTTGTTTTTGTTTTCATTTTGATTCCTGCTGAAAGCCAACCCGTGATTATTTTTATGGGTGAAAAGGAGCGCAGGGGAGGATCTAAGTACCACCGGAGCCTAATTAGGAGCCCGATCGTATTAGATTCCAAAATTAGATAGGAAGCTGGGCTTAAGGGTAGTCCAAACCCAACCAATTCCTACGTTGGCCTGGCCAACGTAGGTGGGCCAGACTGGCTTGGAGCTGTTTTGAAGAAAGGCTCCTTGCCCACGGAGGAGCCGTTCCAGCTGCCGTGGAGCCGGAGCCCAGCGCCTGGTTCTCAGCCGGGCCAGCCTCTGCCTCTCTGCGGCCGGCTGTGCGGGTGAGCCCGAGGGGCATTCAGGCTCCAGCAGCTGAAGATGGTAATGCCGGCTGGCCTCGTATGCCTCCTTGTTATTTCAGTTATCTGGACTGCCTGTAAAAGTTTATTTTGAGCTAATTCTCCTCACTCTGACTTCTACATGTTGTGCGTCTTCACCTGCTAAAGAGCTTGTCAGAAATATGTCTAATGAGGTTTACCTTTAATCTTTGTACCTTTGCAGAGCCTTCCAACAAATGATTTCATAGTGTTTTCCAAACCATGTTACTCACCTTTGCCGCTTGGCTAATAAGAAGTATTAAATATTCACCTTAGCCAGGAAAATCAAATCTTATGCCCATGATCACAAAACAAATCAGTATCAGGAGCCAGAAAACAAGACATCAGTTTTAACAGTGTTAATGGATAAGTGGGCTTTCTCAACTCCTAAATAACTTTTTTCTTTTTTTTTCTTTTTTTTTTCTTTTTGTTTTTTTTTGGGGGGGGGAGGGGAAGGCAATATGCAACTATCTTGTACGATATCTCCGTGGCGCTTTTTTTTTTTTTTTTTGCCAGCCTAGTTGGAAGTCATCCCACTTTCTTATCGAAATAAAGGAAATTCAGAGACGAGACAAGTTATCCTGACTGAACTACAGGCTAGGCAGGAGTTGGGCTTTGGCGAAATGTGTCTTTAGAGCCTATGTCAAGTGCAAGGCAGCGAGTCTTAATCCTCTTTTACAGAATTGCCGTATCTTGCATTTACCATGAGCTCAGCCCACGCATGTGACTGTTACTGTGGTTTATCTGAGACATGGTTAACTTGACTTTAAGTTTAGACCATCAATAGTGATTTGAGCTGCTCGTGGCAGCGCAGAAGTTGCCATACAGCAAACAGCCTAAAGCATGTTTGCGATGTGAGCTATTACAGACCAAAGCCTGTTTCTCTTTCTCATCACCAGTTTCCTGGGAGGATAAAAACCATATTCAGACTGTACACTATGGAGAAGAAGCATCTATTGAGAAGCATTCAAAGTTGGGCTGGTTGAAGCTTCAGCTCAACTTATGAATGGAAACGCTGTGTGGACAAGCTTAGGATGGGTTGTAACTTAATTTGCAGTAGCTTTCCGTAACTTGGTAAAAAAACTCAGGTCGGCTTTGAAATAAATGAAAAAAAAAATACACAGAGGTTTTTACAGTGGTTTTACAACATGAGTTTGAAAATCACAAATTGTTAAAGAGATGCGGTGCTGAATAGAAAAAGCGAATCAGTCCCTGATACACAAAGGTGTCCAGCAGTGGGCACAGCGCCTTGGGGCAGTGCCGCATTGCCCCGTGGGGCTCCTTTGCAGCGTGCAAGCACTCCCTTAGCCTCCTGAATTCCTTCAACCTCTGGGTCTGAGCCACACTGATGGACCTGAAAATCTTATCAAGGCTTGACGTTACAGCTGTTAGTGGTACTTAGGGGAAATGTGGTGTTCCCACCAGTCCCAGCACTGGGAGGAAAAAACCTCACTGTCGCTGGGCGAGTTATTTTCCACTGCTTTCACACCAACAGCCTATTTTGCCCGGTACTAAAAACCTTAACCTAAGATTGCAATGCCTGCCCAGTGTCTTCCCTATAATTTCTCTGGTATCCAGAAGCTCTCCATGTGTTAAGCGCTCTAATCAGCCTCAGAGCTGCTGCTCTTGTGGTCTTGCACATTGCACATAGCTCCCGCTCAGAAAACAAGCAGTGGCTTTCAGCTGCCTTCCTACAGGGCGAGGTGTGTCTGCTCACCCTCCGGAGACAGGGGCTGTGTCCCGGGGAGGAGGAAAGCCAGTGTCGTGGCCCTGGAAGTGGGCAAGGACTGAGGCTGGGGACGTCTCCTGAAAAAGAAAAAAAAAAATAGTTATTTTGGAGAAGAGCATGTTTTGTGTTGTTTAGATGAGGGGATTTTGTCTTTTGTAAATGTCTGGGGGCTGGGGAGATGCCTTTTCTTCCTCTGTGTACAATATTGTTTAGTTAACGTCGGAAGGGAAAAAAACGGTCTATCTATGTCCGTGAGGCTAAGGGTTTTTTTTGCTAGCAGCGTTACAATTTGTAGGGTTTGATTTTTCTCTGGAAAGAAAAAAATAAAAAAAAAAAAAAAAGGCATTTTGAGAACAAGGCCTGGGTAACCAAAATATGTTTGTTTTTGTTTAAGGCGCTCAGTAGAGAAATCTTCTCTTGTCTATTGTTAAGAGCGAGGTCTAAATCAAAGGAAAATTCTACATATTCTAAAATATACAGACACCGCTTTGAAAGCAAAGCCAAGCAAAACTTTAAAAGAGACCTTCTCCTTGATGCAGAAGTTTCGAGTTAGTTTACTGAGCCGGGCTCCAGTGGAAAGAACAGCCTGAGAAACAAATCGCAAATCCACTTCTGGAGGCGGAAGTGGCGGAGAGCATTGTATTAATAGCACACAAGACCTTGCCACGGCGTTTCGAGTCCAGGGCTGAGCAGCAGCAGCAGCAAGGAAAGGCTTCGCCGCTCGTGGGGATTTTGTTTTCTAATTTCGCTCGGGAAGGTTTCAGCCAGCTCCAGACGGAGGGAGCTGAGGGCCTGATTCTCTCATGTTGGGTGGTCCCTCCTCCCACAAATAACCCTATTGAAAACAGAGGGACTATTTGTGGAGTAATTTGTTTGTCAGGAAAAGTAGGGGTTGTAGGATACGGCCCCAATTAGCAGCCAAATTCCTGGTTATTTTCTCGTGATAAAAACGCAGCGAGCTGTCATAGAGATGCACGTCGCATCTCTCCGCTCGCCGTTTGAACTCCTGCCACTTGCTCTGTGCTCCTTCCTCCGTCCTTCCCACTTCCTCGCCATCCCAAACCGGTCCCAGCATCATGCTAGCTCACTCGAGAGGTCTGCTTTCCTCCCAGCGGGGGCTGCTGTCATTCCCAGTCCTTCACTGTGCCGTTTGGGATGAGTAGGGCGCTGCAAGGACCATCCCTTGCAGCCATCAGCAAAGGCACCCGGGGGCTGCCCCTGAATTTCACAGCCTCGCCTCTGGAGCACGCGGGGCTGGTGATGTACATCATCCTGACATCACCTCCGAACACCCACCTCATTGTCCCAGCCATAAATCCCCATTTTTAATACAACCCACATATAACCAATGCCGCTCCGGAGGATGCCCCTCCTGAACACAGCCTTTCTCAGGAGATTTTCCTTAATGAACAACTCACCACCAGCTTTGGAAAGGCTTTTAATTGCATTTTAATGTTATCAAAGGGCAGGCTCCCTGCTCGCCCCACGCCAGCTCAGCACGCCTGTGCTGGCAGGGATTTTGGGAGCTGTGGGGCCGCCGATAGCAGTGCCGCCGTTTGGGGGCGGGAGAAGTGCTCACGGTATTTGTATTTTTTGTGGCTCCCTGTTTTGGTAGCCATAAGTCATTAGTGGTTTTTAATTTTTTTTTTCTTCTTCCCTTGCAACTGAAATAAGGGCTGAAAGAGTAGATTTGTCCTTCTTTTTTTTTCTCTCTCTTCCCCCCCCCCCCTTTTTTTTTTTTTTTTTTTTTTTTGGCTAATCTGAGGCACGCTGCCACATCTGAAGCCACTTGGCTCATTATGGATTTCATGGAAACTGATTCCCTGAAAGTGTTTCCATATGTGTGTTCCCAATATATCCCATCCTCTTCTAAATGGGAGTACAAACTCGCACACGAGCTGGAAATGGCTTCAGGATGTGACAGAGAAGTCATATGACTGGAGTGGCACTGTGTGTGGCCCTTTCTGAAAGACACGGTGTCCTGTGTGCTGGCTCCCATCCTACAGTAGATCCAGTTTCAAAGAATATCTTCCTTCCCAGATTCTTAAAAGCTCTTAATCAAGAAGCAGCAAGGGATCCTCTGTCCTTCGTCCTCGGGAGGGACGTGTATTATTTGAATGGGGCTTGAAAAGAAAGTTGGGTTGGGGAGGAAAAAGAGGGGCTTAAAGGGTGAAATTACAGAGAAATGCCAAGGGCTTCCCCCCCCGCCACCCGCCCCTGCAAAACACAGTTTCTTTTCGTCTGCTCGAGGATCAGATGGTATTTCTGAGTTCCTAGCATGCAGTGGAAAAGTACAATTCATGACAACATTGGAAACAAATATTTATACTGGATAGTTAAGGCACATTTTTCTGAAAAAAAAAAAAAAAAGTAATGAAGTCGACTGCTAGCCCCAATGTATGTTATCTTCCCATTCACTGGATTTGTGGAGGATTCTTGTGCTGACGCTCTCCATTACTGTACGTACATTCATCGCAGATCTCAGCCCTGTGGTTTCACCCCCTTGATGTATACAACTCTGTTTAGGTTGCTATCCAAGAAAAGCCTCAAATGTTCCCTGTGATGCGTTTTGTCTGGGACTTGTGAAAACCGGCAGCGGCTGAAATTCAGGCAGGAAAATTTGGGGAGAAGTGAACGGCAAGCGGTGCGCGCCTGCGTGCCTGTGTGCGTGTGCCGTGCAGCGTTGCAGAGCTACTAAAGACTTATTTCCAGGAAATGTGATTTGCTTCTTGCTTCCAAAGTAATGCGTATATGGCGTGAGACTTTAAACAAACTTTAAACAATATTACCAATTCCTTTCCGCGTGAATCACCCGAGACTGAAGTCACCAAGATGAGGTAGCTGTGACGGAGAGGTTCAGAAGCTCCCCACCATGCACGACTTGCAGGCCACAACCACAAGCCAAGGACGTTTTTCTTTAATATGACATTTTGTCCCCCTCGTGTGGTTCTCCTTAGAGAGGTGTGTGATTCCTGGCTAAGTGAAGTTTCACAGCTGGCAGCATCTTTAAATGAGACACAGGTGACTTGGGCTTTTGCCGTGCTGCTCCTAATAGCCCATCCAAAGGTGCTTTTTTCTGCTCAAGGGAGCAATTTCTACCCATTCATACTGCTAAATTTAAGATGAGCTGTTTCTTGAGGTACAGACAGCAGCGACCTGTGTTTGGGCATGCAGTGTGACCCAGCAAGGCTTAGGTGCTTACAGAACATCACCTCCTTTCTGCACAGTTCATCCAGTCCAACTGAGTCCAGCTCCCGTGGTGGAGCCCAGGCTGGAGAAGTGCAGAGACCCATTTTTACATTAAGCAATGTAACAGCTCTGCCTGGGAAACACTCTCCTTCTGTTGCACGAGTGGTTCTTTAATGGTCGATGCTAATTACGTTATTTATGGGGTGTTTCTCCCAGCAAAGAGCTTAGGTGCCGCACCATAAACTCCATGAAAACATCTATCTGTAAATTAATCCGTGGTATTTGAGGTGCCAAAGTCCTGTTACCTAAATACCAGGAGGCATGGGTTTAGGTGTGAGCTAAGGTGCAGAGGGACGGCCCGAGGAGATGTGCTAGATTTAGGTTCTCGTGTGTTGTGTGTGAGGCTCTGAAGGGGTTAAAATGTTCCCTCCTTGCCTGACTTTTGTGAGGCTGCTGTGCTTAATAATGCTGCAGTTTAAATGGTCCCAACTAGGCCTTGAAGTTAACACCTTGTTGAGGTGAAGGAAAGAGGAGGGGGGGGCAGTTCACACCTTTCCTGCCGCTATTGTTTGCAGAGAGACCTGCGAGGTGGGAAAAAAAATGCAAAACTTAAGAACCTCCCTTTCCCCCCCTCTATTTTTTTCTGAATGTTGAAATTTTTATTGAATTAAAGGGTGGGAAAGGACATTTGAAAACACACAATTTCCGACCTTAAAAGCTTTCAAGCATTCAAACAAAGCACAGTCAACCCAATAGTTGACCAAAAGCAGGTGGGCAGAGCTCTGGGTGCTATTTCAGTGGTGCTGCATGACCCATGCGGCACATAGCCATATGCTTGGGAGGAGTATCTCTGAGCTCGGGCATGGGGCTTGCATTTGTAGGATTCAGGGACTAACAAGGAATGGATGCACGAGGAGATGTCTTGGGGTCCCTGGGAATCACAGTCCCAGGCTCCATCCCACAGTTGCATCCAGACATAGGCTGGTACGAAGCCTTTGGAGAACCAAAGATTGACCTGGAAGGAGCTGGGAGCAGGATCGTGCTGTGTGTGATTCACTAAAAGCTTATTCACAGAGGCAGGTGACAAGAATTTAACAAAATGAAGAGCGAAGTAAAACTCTTCCCCCGATGGAGGAGGATACTTGGAGTTACAGCTACCAAAAAATCACTACCCCGTGCAAACACATCAGAAACAATTCTGGAGACTGCAAAACTGAGTGCTCAGAAATTGGGAAATGTCAGTGCTTACATTGCCTCTGCAACCTTAAATCAGCCTCATTCTGCTTATGCATTATATTACAGATTTTAATTACAGGATCACATGATACTTTTCCCACGGGATTCCTGCCTCATTCAGTGTGCAGGATGGACAGTGCTAACTTAATGAGCAGCTCTTCAATATTTTGTTTTCTTCTTGTTCTTTGCATTTCCCCAGGCTTTGCTTGTTGCAGAGCATTAAATTTTTCTCTGAAGAAGGAATTTTTAATTTCTTGATGGGCTTTGCTCTAATATTTCTGCCATGGCATTTGTATGTAGTTCGTTCCAGTGCAATATTCCCAAGAATGATTGAACTTGCTTAAAAAAGAGTACTGAGACTGACTCTAAGGTGTAATGTAATTCATTCCCCCTTTTTTTCTGTCACCTACAGCATGACATTTTTTCTGCATTTAACTTAACGTTCAGATCTGAGCTCCTTGGGCTTCAGCTGCAGCTGTGAACATTTAGCACACGTGCAAATCAGCAGCCAGCATCTCTGCTGGGCACAGAAACCAAGGAAAGGACTGGCAGTCACCACCTGTAAAAATCTGATGTAAAGAGATTTTGGCTGAGTCACGCTGGAACTGTGAGGCAGAAACATGCAAAAAGTCCCGTTTGCTCAGAAAAATAGTCAGGTCTCCCTGGTCTTGTTCCCTCTTCTAATTTCTTTCAACAGTGGGTCTGGGAGATAGATAGATGTCTTTTTTATTACACGGCTCTGATACTCGTCCACAGAGGTCTGCTTGTGTGCTGCCTTCAGGAGGGATCGTGTAAAAGCAATAGCATGCTCCCCTGTGATTCAGTGCTGTCTCAAAACGCATGTGGAGAAGTAACTTGAACGCTGATATTTCCTACTTTTCTCATTCTTCACATGCTAACCACAATGATATTCTTTAGTTTGTCCCTGGCTTTGTGTATAGTTTCTTAAATTAAAAAAAAAAAAAAAAAAAAAAAAAAAAAAAGCCCTAAATAACCCTCCCAAATTTTCCTTGCAATATCACACAAACATCCACCCGAACCATCATTTATCTCCTTCTATGCAGGCTGCTGCCATTCCGGCTCGTTGGCAGTCAGGGAAGGACTTTTGGTCAGGACTGGTGTGAGGAGGGGTAGGGATGTCCCCGTGTGTCACCAATACTTGCCAGCATTTCAGAAAATGAGACTCAGGACTCCTCAATTTCCTTGCAGTCTCTGGACAAGTGTCTTTGTGGGGACACAGTGTCTTCTGCCCATTTTAGGCAGAATGCTTATAGTTTGTTCATATTTAGCTGGATTTTCGTGGCAACATCTCTCACAACAAAAGCCACTCCTATTCCAAAGTTCAAGTCCTTACTTCAAAGCATGGAACTGGTACAGCTTTTCAAAGGGAGACTTCTCAGAGTTTAAGATTAGTAAAACAATATATTTTTCCCAGCAGAAGAGTTTCAGCTGAAATTTTAAAAACAAATAAATGCATAAATCACAATTTAGCCCGAGACAGACGCCCAGCATGGACAATTTCAGCCAGAACATTTAAAGTTTGGCAAAGCTGTACGAGACTGAAAATCGTCTCATAATGTGAAGTGTGTGGCATGCTTCATACCAGGCGATTTTATCAGCTGTAAGTAGTCCAAGCTGCACATACAATTCATAGACGTAAATGTTAGGGAAAAAAAAAAAAAAAAAAAAAAGCTGTGGTAGAATAATTAGAGCTATATCCCAGCCTGAATCAAACAAATGAACAAAAAAAGTATAAAATCTAATATCTACTTCATAAGACTTCGCACTGAAGTTCCCCAAAAAGACAAGTGGATCATTTAGTTGCTGGTAAATATTTATGGAACTGAATTTCCTTGAGACAGTCTGTTCAGCGACTTTAAAACACCACAACGCTCTGTCTTCTTGCATCTTGTGATGCATTGACCCGATGTGCTAGACATTTCCCTGTCAGACATGCGAAATAAACCAAGGGGTCCTTTGTCTTTTTGCTAATGACTTTATAGCATAAAGCGACAAAGCAAATTGCAGAAATGACAAAGAAATTGCAATATTTGTTAGCTACAGACTTATCCTACAGCTCTTTAAAGCTGACGTCAGCTTACTATGCCCACAAGGAGTTAACCTATCCACGGGACATTGTGATCTTTAATAATTGGAAGTGATTGGCCAAAGTGCTGTAAACCTGGCAGAAATTTGTTGCCTTGTTTTCTGCAAACCACAAGCACAGCGTATTAATTGAGAAGTGAACATTAACTGGCATTAGCTGGCATCTGTAAACTGAAAGAGCGAAATGACCACGGCACTTGCTCAGCTCCGAGCTGCAGAGCTGCAAAGCTGCCACAGGTAAAACTGTCTTTTAAAGGCGAATGCAAAACTATTTTAGTCGGCTCTTGGCAAATCCCCAAGTCTAGGGTTTTTAATGAGGCTTCTGCATCAAAATAAGTGAAACCACATGGAATTTTAATTGTTCTTATTCTAAATATGAAACACACTGGTGAAGTATTCTTGAATCTAGTATCGGAGCATATATATTGGCACATTAACGTTACCACGTTTCTGCTCTACGCATGTATCTCTCAAAAAACCTGAGTGCCAGGTTACCTTAGAGAGGAATCTAGATTTTAAAAAGGTTTACCCTGTGCTCCTTCAGAGGTTAAGCTTTTGCATGTGAAACATTTTGGTTTTGTGTTGTTGAACGCTGCAAATTGATCAGCTTCTGAGGGGAAGAGAAGATCACTCTCTGTGCTTGTTGTCATGTTTCTCTTTCGGGCAGCATGGAAGAAGGGCGATGCTTTCTACACCACTGTGGTTTCGCAATTTTGCGGCCACAGTGAAGGGCGGAGGATCTGTGCTTCCCCCGTTTAATATACGCTATCACGAGAGTGGGAATTCACAGATGCAAATTATTTTCTTGCTCTGACAGTGGAAAAATTAGCATAAATCTTTAATCCTGCCGGGGAGAGGAATAAATAAATTATTTACTTGCGCTGTCATGTTACTATATTGCCGATCAACACTGCTGCTTGGGTACGAGCAGATATACAAAGATGGGTGCCGTACCCCAAAAGGCTGCCTGTGTTCCCAGTCCAGCAAAGAGCTAACCATGCATACATGAATATGTATCTGGTGTTTGCAAGTTAGAACCAAAGTCAACCCTCACACAAGAGAAAGAGGGAGCCCAGAGAAGAGGGGGAGGAGGGTGATACAGCATCAGTGAGATTGCCAAGCAGTGAGGATGGCGAGAAGCTGACTTTTAGAGATAACTTTTTAAATAGTTTCCAGCCTCAGTTAGAAAAGAGGTTTTACAATATGAATCATAGAAAACTTCTTCGGGTCTCCAAAATAAATATCTTTACACAATGGCGATGTAGAAGGCTGAGGGAGGAACAAAACCTGTTGCAGGGTGTTACGAAGATAGCTATAGGTATTTTGGCAAAAGTGGGTCAGAGACCTGAGTGTGCAGGAGTGGTGCAGACACAGCTATGAGGCATAAGATAAGAAAGGGCAACAGTTAATAATTGGCCTTTGGGTAAAAAAATAGGATTGTGCTTTGCACAGGCAGTAAACAGTAAAAAGAAACAAGCATAAATTTACTAAGTATGTAAGGAGGTCTGTAGCCCCATATTAGAGATGCTTAAATTTGGTGCGCACAGTCCTGGTCATACAGGACATGCATGATCTGTGGGCAGCATCCAGCTGAATAATGTTTGGATCTAGCCCCAAAAAGGAGATCAGCTTTTAATGTGTAAGACTGTGTGGATAGTACTGTTATTAAAACGAAAAAAAAAAAAAGTGTCAGCTGCAAAGAAACCAAAAATGCCAGTGCTCTTCTACACCCTTGCGCTCATAACAGGTCTACCTTTGATTGTAAAATTCTTGTTTAGCTTCTATCGGGGTAAACTAAAAGCAACTCTGTTCATGTTGAGAGAGTTGCAATAACAATTAAAAAGAAAAAAAAAAAAAAAAGGAGGGGGGAGTAAGCAGTAGCAGATTGAAACTCGGTATTTTGAGCAGCTGGGGAAATTATGTTCTAACCCTATATTTCCAGATACATATCAGACCTGTTCACAATATACAGGATAGTGTTCCAAAATTACAGCTTTGAATCTGGGTGGTATCGCCTCTGGCTATTGTTTGCAGTTGGGAACGAAAGAAGTTGCATCAAGCAGCGGAGTGTTTGCTGTAAAGGTACAAGTTATATTACATTCCACGCTGCTGTGGTTTCAGGGCTTGATGATGGAGACAGACCCATTCACCCCTAGGTCACTGATTCGGTTCCAGATAAAGCTAATAGTAATCACATTGTCATCAGGAGTTAAAAACGGGCTTTTACTGCCCATGTAAAGCTCCGTGCTCGTGGTGTCTCGTGAGACGGCGCGTTATAATCCCCAGGTTTCAAGCTGCGGGAGTCGGGCTCCTGGCTGGCAGCGGCCCAGCTTCTCCTCTCTGAATCCTGGCTGTGCCGGAGCTTCGCTTTGCCCTGCTGCTGCTTAGATATTGTCTGATACAGCCTTGAATTGATGGCGTAGGCTATGTGGGCTGGCAGAACGGGGGAGAATTGTGGTTTAAGACACAAAACGCACCACACAAGGTGGCAGGGGCTGAGTCTCTTGCACACGCTGGTATCTGCAGCTCAGCTCCCAAAGCTGTCTGCAAGGAGGAGCAGTGCTACATCCTGCGCTGGGCTGTGAGGGGTGTTCCAGTGCTTAGTACATCAGTTTGGCACCTACAGGACCCCGCGTTTTCCTTTAAAGCAAATCAGATTCGGCAGCTTGGCAAGAGGTGGATCTGAAGGCTCATAAAGCTGTAGACGTGTCAGCTGGGAAGCGCAGGGGGAGCCGATTTGGCGTCGTGGGTTTTTCCTTTCATTACACCCCTCTCTTTCCATCTTTCTGTAGATATGCGTACATGTACCTACTGCATATTGGCTGAAGCAGTTGCCTCTGTTCTGCACCGTACTTTTCCACTGGGCTTTTTCTATTTCTTTTTGTCCCTTTTCCCACACCCTTATGTTTCCCTGCTTCTCTGGCTCGCGGTGCAAGCTTCCACCAACCTTTTTTTCTGCTCCTGTCCACCCCGCAGTCTCCTAAGCAGATCACCAAGCTGCTAACGTTTGCTTTCCAGTTCTGCTCCTAAACTTTGGCCGTTTGATGTGGGATTAGGAATTAGGCAAAATGAGTTTACCCATCCCTGTTTTGTGTTAGAATCAAATTCACAGTGTTACCATCCAGACGTTTACAGTAGCCATAAACTGTGTGGTCTTTTTTTTCAACCAGACTGCGCAGGCTATATAGGAAAACAGCTTCTTTCAATAGCAAAGTGAGTGCTGGGCTTGTAATTTTCCACAGACTGCCCTGCAAAGTAAAATTTGCATCTTTGCTATCAGCTCAGTGGCTGGGCCCACTTTGAAACCCTTGAGACACAGCAAATACCATTTGTCAGCCCCCACCTAAATAAGTCGCTTTGAGGAAAGAAGCGGGGCTCAGTCACCCCCGGTGTAACTCCACTGGTGTCAGTGGTGCAGCTCACTCGGTGTTGCCAACTGCCGTACGTTTATTACAAGTTGCACGATAATTGCCCTTTTTACCCCAAACCCCAGCTCCTGGAGGCACGTGCTGAGGTGGGAACCCCAGCTTTTCGCATAAAACCAGACCTTGGTTTCCAGAGAGGCCGCAGCAAACAGCTGGATCCACGCGACCCAAGCGCACCCTCAAAGCTCAGAAAGCAGAAGGCAAATCAAATACAAGTCCACATTTCTGTTTTTGGCTCTTTTTCAAACTCTCAGTTTTTGAGGAGTTTTTTTTTTTTTCTGGGCCTGACTTGTGACCTTGGAACGCTTTGGGTTGGCAATGCCGCTCCCTCCATTGGCATCAGGGGAGTCAGACTAGGGATGAATTTGGCCCAGCACTTGTAGAAGAGAGGTGTATGACTCTGTTCCTTGCAATGTGTTATTTGATATGATCTGCTGTTCTTTTGGGGGCCAAAAGAAGTGGGTTTTCTTAAAAAAAAAAAAAAATCTATCATCACTTGATACAAAAAATGGTATTTACAGAATTGTTTTCCCCCGTCTTCTGTTATAATTTTTTAGGTGCTTCAGAGCTGGGCCCATTTTCAGATCCCAGGCAGTTCACAAGCATTTCATCCCTCACTGAGAGCCGCTTCTCCAACCCACGAATGCACTATCCAGCCACCTTTACCTATACACCGCCAGTCACCTCAGGCATGTCACTGGGTATGTCCGCAACCACTCACTACCACACCTACCTACCACCACCCTACCCCGGCTCTTCCCAAAACCAAAGTGGACCTTTCCAGACCAGCAGCACTCCATATCTCTACTATGGCACTTCGTCAGGATCATACCAGTTCCCCATGGTGCCGGGAGGGGACCGCTCCCCCTCCAGGATGCTTCCTCCGTGCACCACCACGGCCAACGGCAGCACGCTGCTAAACCCTAACTTGCCCAACCAGAGTGACGGTGTGGAGGCGGATGGCAGCCACAGCAGCTCCCCAACCGTTTTGAATTCTAGTGGCAGAATGGATGAGTCCGTTTGGAGGCCGTACTGAGATTTCTTCTGCCCGGCCCGACCTCCGCGAGCCAAAAAACAAACGGTCGACTAACTACGAAGTGCCTGGTTTTTGTTTTTGTTTTTATTCTTTTTTCCTAAAAAAAAAAAGAAAAAAAAAAAAAAAAGAAAGATTTTACCGATATGTGCAACTGTGTAGATGGGATGATAATGGCCATAAATAACACGAGAGTTACCAACACACCACCACCCATGTTTCAGATTATGTGGATCAAAGCACATATTATTTTTTTCATGGAACCATTTTACCTTGTTTCATATTTAAGATGTACTTTTTACACACAAAAAAAATCCCCCCCACCTTTTTTTTTTTTTTTTTTTTTTTTCTTTCTGTCTGAAGTGTTTTAATAGCAAGTTCTTTTGCCAATGAGGAGAGAACGGACTCCCCAGCTATCAGGAGAAACATGGTGATGCAAGGCAAAGGCTGCATTCCCTTTTATTTTTTAACAACTAACCATGAACTCCAGATACAGTTGCAATCATACAACGTACGGGACCCTGCTCACACATGTAGTGCAATTCAACTGGCTTGTATTGGTGCACATAAAAAGGAAAGCAAAGATCAAGTTGCTTCCATTTTGCCGTGATACATTCAGATGAAAGTAGCTGTCCCAAAACTCTGTCCAAGCCTTGCTGCAGATAACAGTTGGAACTTCTCTGTGTTCATTGCTTTTTTAGTCTGTTTTGTTTTTTGGGGGGTACTTAACAAGAACAAGTTTTCAAGTTAGTCTAGACAACCCTGGGGTTTCCTTTTTGCTTTTGTGCCCATTTGTTTTGCCTTCGATTAGCCAAAAACCAAAAATAAAACCCAAAACCTTTAAAAAACAAAAAGAAAATGTTATTACTTATGCAAAATATGAAAAAAATGGCAATATATATTACTAGAGCCAAAATGGTATACATAGTATTTGTGTTTGGCTATGTTCTTTTTTATATTTTTTTTTAAATTATAAGTGTGTAAAATTTGAGGTTGTTTGCTAACATGAATCATCATATAACTTTAAAAGAATATTTATAATTATTTAATGACATTTGGACCCTTTAAACGTTTCTTAATGTAATGATATATCGACTTCGGTCTCTAAAAGTGTTTGTTCTTTTTCTTCATCACATTTCTGCGATGGTGTAAACCTCAAAACTTGACCCAACTCTGAAAAGCAGTTCCAGTGTGAACCAGTTTACAATGTGACTTAAAAATGAAAAACCCAACCCAAACACATCCACATCAAATGTCTTTGGATGTAGGATCTTTTTATATAACTTATGAAGGAAATATTGTGTTTAAAATATTTTATTATCTGTCTGGTTGCCTTCAACACAGTCTTGCCTTTTAATCAGTAATTGTGGAGACACTGGAAAAATGGTAGGAAGGATGAAATATTTTCTACCCTTCCCCTGATTTCTTTTTCTCCCAGAATTTTTCGCAGAACTTCAAAATTTGAAAGTTTTCATATTTAAAATGTTCTGACAACACGATTTGAACTCTGACAGACTTTTTTCTCCAAAGAAATATCAAAATCATTTCAAAAGTTGTACTTTAAAACTAATCATTTGTTAAGTTTCTCAGAAATGGGAGTAAGGGAGAACTGGTATAACTTTTTCCTCCCCCTGAAATTTCAACCCATTCTATGGAATTAAAAGGTTTAAAGCTGAGACAGAAACTTCCCATCCTGTTAGGGAATCACCCATCATTAGCATTAAATGCTAGACTCCTAAAGCTGTTGTGTTTACTTTGCCATACTAGAGAAACAAGCACAAGCTCAGCAATACTCGCCTCCTCAAACCCAACGCTGAAGATAAAAGTCACCTTAAAGCCACCCCGGGGCTCCCAGGCATGGTGCACCCACACAGGGAGAGCAAATTGCACCCGAACCCCATAGCCAACCTGTCTGCTGCCCAAGTGTCCATTGGAGGGGCCCACATTTTGCCCACCCTTGGTGGAACATTAAGCACGTGCTGATGGGGTTGCCCAAGTGTTGCTCTTAACCCTTCAAAAGGGCTGTGACCAGCTGGCACCCAGCACCCCCGTTTCCCCTGCCTTCATATAGCCATAACCAACAGTCAGGTTGATGGTTGGGCTTGATGATCTTGAAGGTCTTCTCTAACCTAAATGATTCTGATTCTAAGCATCCTCCTCAGGGGCTGCCAGTCACGACGATGCTCCTCGGCTGTACTTGGGTTACCTCCAAAGTATCGCAATAAATCCATGGTGGCCATGGCCGTACAGAGCCAAGAGCTCGTTGGACACCACAGCCACCATCACTGTTAGTTGATAGCAAAGCTGTTAAACTAAAACAAGTCATCCTTAGCATGGTACATTCCTCCAATTTGTGTGACTATGTGCTCTTAAAAAAAAAAAAAAAGTCTTTGCCTTCTAAAGGTTGTATACCAAGTATGCTTAAAGTATAAGTAAGACACTTTTTTTTTTTTTCTTTTTTTTTTTTTTTTTCTAATAGTTTTCCTTCAAAGATGGAAGCTGTAATTGATTCTATTTATTGTTGGTTTGTGGTAGCTTGAAGCATACCACTGTCCATTTATTTGTAACTGTAAAATACGTTTGTTAGTCTCAGCAGCACTTAAAAAGCCAGTGTCTGGTTACACATTTCAGTTTTGTTTTTTGTTTAGTAAGCAAGAGAAAAAGATGTACTGCCAGTGCAAGCTGTTTCCTATTTAATAAAAGGTACTATATTTGTACATTATTTGTTATTGCTGAGAAGGGCTTTTTAAGGTTTACTGTATGCATATTAAGTAATTTTTAGGGTGCTTTTGTGTTGAAATGTTGTTAGAGTGGCTGCAGGCAGCAACCCAGATTTTTTTTTTTTTTTAAGACTTTGTTGTAAAATTCAAGCACTTGGTTTTTGTTTCTGGATAAATCCAGCACAGACCAGACTTTTGTTTTGCTCAGTACCGACAGAACTCTGCTTGTGTCCCCACGGTTTTTGACCTGGGCCGTTGGGGACAAAACGTTCAAAACGTCTTCTCCACCTGGTTGAGGAGCACATGCCTGATCCCTGCTCTGGGCTTCCATCACACCATGCAGGCAGATATCTGACTCTGCCTGCTTGAGCAGAGAGATAGAATGGAAAGGATTTTCTAAGCACTTATGGATGGAGGAGCACCAGCCTGTTGATTTTCGGGAGATCCTGTGCTCCTGAAACCTTGTGGTGCCTTTGAAAAACCTCTCCCTGTCCATCAGACTGGCGAATGAGGGAATTGTGCAGGCTGACACAGAAATGCACATCAAAGCTTTTTGAAAATGCTTCCAAGTCCACTTGGAAATGCTTTTGATTCAGGATTTCAAACCAAAAAATATAAATAAGTAACAATAATAATAATAAAAATAGCAACCAACCAACAACCAAAAACATGCATTACGTAGTTAACCTTGTGAGATTATTTGACATTTTGCGAGGTGCTTAGCATTGACAGAAAGGAGCTTTCTCTGAAAGGTACGACAGCCCTTCCCTTCTGAGTGGCAATCTTTGGCACTGGTCGTAGATGTAAAGATAAAAAATTGCCTTTGTTACTCTCCAGCTCTCTTATCCTACCAAAGACTTACTTCCAGCAGAACAGGCACGATGTCCCTTTTTGCTGAACGGGGGATTAAATCCTCCTCCCCATCCTCCCGAGGCTAACCTCATTGGTGTCAGTGGGTTGGGACCAAGGATAAAACAATTTATTCTACCGACAGCGTCCTTAGCGTGGCATTTGTCGTTTCTCTTCAAAGACCAGCTGCTGTGTCTTTCGTAGTGTTGACCTTCTTGCCAGCAGCCCCCTGAGCAAGGGTTTACCAGTTTCGACAGGTGCCATCTCGAGTGGGGGAACTTTTGCACTTTCACACTTAGCAAAGCAAAGCTCCGCCGCGGCTGGGGGAGCCTGCTGTTGAACGCAGACAACAAGCCATGAACAAAAGCAATAATTAAAACCTGGACCAGCCATGAGTACAAGATCAAAGAAGCCCAATTCTCTGAACCCCTGAATTTCTTCTTGTTTTTTAAATATAATGCATTTCATTTTAACATTTTCTGAGAACTTTTTAGATGTTTGTTTACTTCCATGTTTACAGATAACTCTTTGCTTTTTTTTTTTTTTTTTTTTTTTTTTAATGCAGTACTTTTAAGTATATCAGCCAAAACCATACTTTTACAGTAACTTTTGTTTTAGGTAATGAGTGACATTCCATTTTTTTTTGTTGTTAAATATGCTTTACCAGTCTTGAATTTCTGCTGGAACAAAATATTTGTAGCATTTTGTGTAAATACAAGCTTTAATTTTTTTATTTTTTCAAATGCTGTCACCGGAGATTTGCTTTTCATGCACATATTGTACAAACACATTCTGCTTTATGCCACAGACGATGATTGTGGATCAGTTTACTTCAACTTCAAAGGGACTATTTGTATTGTATGTTGCAACTGTAAATTGAATTGTTTGGCATTTTCTCATGATTGTAATATTAATTTGAAGTTTGAATTTCATTTTCAATAAAATGGCTTTTTTTGTTAATGTTCTGCTCTGCTTCTTTTTCTTCCACTATCTCCTCTTAGCCATGCAGCTCATTTTCGTGACCAGGCAGGGTTGGGTAAAGAGAGGATTCAGTAGGACATGGTACTGGCCCTTCAGTAGTGGCCCCATCAATTTCTGCATTGCTTAAGTTTTCAACTGAATATATAAAAATAAAAATAAGTTTCCAGGTCTACAGGTGGTAAAGGACACCTTCTAAACCTAATCTCAACTGTTGCTCCTTTTCCCGAGTCTGCAAACTGTGAAAACCCATGTTTCTGGGGAGACTGCATCTTGCCAGGCTGTTAACTCTGAAACCTAACAAATGCCATTAGCAGGGATATTCTGGTGCAGTGGGGCTGTGAGCAGAGCTTGGACGAGGATAAGATGGAATGGGTTTCCAAACCGGGAGGAGGGATTTGGGTTTATGGCGCTTTTCCAGGATGGGGGCAGCACTATCCCCACCTCTTCCTGGTCAGGCCTGAGGAATGCAGTTACAGATAATCTTGTGATTTGCATGGCCCGAGGCGAGAATAGTTTCCAAGCAGCAAAAGATATATGGATAGGGAGGAGGCTGGGGAAGGAGGCTATTTCTCCTCCAGCCTAGTGTCAGGGCTAGGGGGAGATCCAGCTAATGAAGGTGATGTTAAGTTCACCCAGGGCTCTCTGCAGGAGGAGAGGAGAAGACAGGACTTGTTTGCAAGCTTTGTGCTTGGTTTCATAGTAAGTTCCTATCCTTTCTAGTTATTTCCTGAGTCTTCAAAATAAAAAGGAACAGTAGCACAGAGGGGCATGAAACGCTTAACTCTGAAGTTTAATGAGGGAAATGGAGTGTCACTAACACTGATTTTGTAAGCTCTGTTTGCTTTACCTACACACTTCTTACGTGGTGGTTGAAGACTGAGATACTCTTTGGGGGGTTGAGAGTACTTTTATCCCAGCCCATAACCTGGGTCTTGATTTTAGGAAAGCTTTATTCAAGAGTGAGGAACGAAGCAAGCCAGTCAATGTCGTGTGGTGTGCTGCTGTACGAGTAGTTCTGGGGAGACTTGTGCTATAAATATTAGTGTTAAGCCTTTCTGCTGCCCTCCCATATACAGGTTAACCCATCCCAGCTAGTCAGAGCACAGATGGAGGTTCATTATATTCCTGCTTTCATGGTCCAGATGCTCGTAAAAAGAAATTTTCTCCGTTTGGCCGGTCAGTGGAGGCCCAGGGAGGCCGTGCCACCTCCATCTTAGGAGGTTTACAGGGCCTGACTGGAAGAAGCCTGGAGCAATCCAGTCTGTCCCTGGAGCTGAGGCTGTCTGAGCAGGAGGTTGGGCTGGAGACCTCCCGTGGTGCCCTCCAGGCCTCATTATCCCATGGCCCCATGAGTCAGGGGGTTCTCCCTGATGCAGGTAGCTGGCTAAGCTAAAAGCCAATCATGTTATTGTATAGATAATGTATTCAGCTAAAAACACCCCCAAAAATGAGCTTCGGGAGGATGAAATTCCTGCATAAGTGGGCTATCTAGGAGTTATAGCAATCCTTCCATCTTTTGCTGATTTCTGGCACTTTTTCTCTGGGATATCTACAGTACACGTGGTCAGCATAAGGGTTGGAAGAACAAGACCGTCACTCTGATCCAGGACAGCGATTCCCACATGCTTTCCCCTCTTTGATTGTGTCAGGGGTGTTGCTTTTGAGTCATTTACCCTCTCGCCGAGGTCACTCTCATTGTCATGCCCTAGCCAGAACCCCCTTCAAGGCAAAGTGACCTGTGCTGGTCAGCCTGGAGGACTGCCCGATGTGAAGATGTGTGAAGTAGGGGGAAAGACCAAATTCCAAGTATTGTTAGGAAATATGATTTAAAGATGCTTCGAGCAAGGAATAGTGATCATTGTCTTTTCTACCTTTCGGTGTCGGTAAGCAAACTCTTGCTTTTGGGTTGTGAGGGTTGAACGAGGACTCCAGAAAAGCTCTGGAGCCAGGCTTTTGCTGCATGCAGAGGGCAACATCCCGCTCTGCCTCTCCCTCTTGGCCTCAGTTTTAACTTTTTAATTTCCTGTGGCTGTAAGCAGCACCGGTGGGGCTCAAAGCAAGCCACATGTTGGCAGCCACAGGCCTAAATCGGTCTTTTCTGTGCCTAAAACAAGCTCTTGGGGAGGAACACAGGGGACATGGAGTGGGGTCTGACTTTACAGCTCAGCACCAAGCCCTACGTTGGCACCAAATAAAAAAGTTCATTACACTGCTTAGTGGAGGAAAGGAGGAAATAACCTGGGGATATATTCGGGGATTGACATAAACCATCTAGTCACCTCCTGCATGGCCAGGAGGGAAGTAATCAGTATTTTGGGGTGAAATCCATTCCCTAGGGGTCTGTTCATGGATGGCCAATACCATAAGCCATATACATGGGATATGGGATCCGCTCTCTCTGGATCCCACATCTGCATAGCAGAGGGGATGGTGAAGCACTGGGAAACAGCTTCGCAGTACAGGCACTCAGCACATGATTAAACACTTGCAGAGAACACCCTGAGAGTACTATTCTCCAAAAATAGTTATTGGACAGGTTATAATTACGGGAAAATCCACTAGAAACCTATAACTGGTGGATGAGTGATGGGGCTGGCTGTGGTGGATAACATTTTGGGAGCACGTTGAGCATTTCTATTCAACATCTTGAAGGAAAACCTTTAAAGTGAGCTTAAAGAAAAACAATTAAATATGTGGTATTTGAACGGGCTGTCTTTGGCATTCTGTAATTGTATTTTTTCCCTGCGGATCTGATGGTCCAATATCAGCCAGGGATGCATGGGCATACAAAGAGAAAGCTGAAACTTCCAAAAGCGTCTGGTGAGCTGTTGCATTGAAAAGAAAATAACTTGGGACTTATGAAGTAATTGAAAATTGAAGTTATCACTTCTGCTCTGACTTGCTTTCACGCAAAGGAATTGAATGTACTATTTAGGGTGGATGCGACCTGTGTTTCTAAGGTCAAGTGGTCTTGAATTTCCCTTATTGATACTAATTCCCAGACTTTACCCAGCCAGAGCTCTTTATCTCAGCTCTCTGAAGCACTGTCTGACTTCTCTGTGCTCCAGATGCTGTTACAACTGGAGTGGGAGAATAAAAGAAAACCCCTATAATTATATTTGTAAGATCTTGTAAAGATGACACAAAGTACCTTTGGTTCTGCAGCTGGGAAATCTCAGCTTCATCTGTAATTTTCCAGGCAGCTTTGGACACCTCTTTTTATGCCTCAGTTTCCCTAAACATAGAACTGGGAATTTACTATATTCTTACTTTAGCAGGGTGTCCCATGCACTCACTGTTTATAGGAGCTTTGAACTTTTTTTGTTGTTATTTAGCTCTTTTTACTACAAACCCAATGTTTGGTCTCACACCATTGGACAGTGTCCTTTGAAACAGCACATTTCTAAACCACATGTTTAGAAAAATTGACCCAGTTTCCAGACTGCTGATCTGGTCAAAAAACAATGCGGAGCTAAGGCCAAGTTGTGCTGTCTCAACAGATTTCCTCGGCATTTGCAGTGGGGCAGGGAAACAAGCAGAGAGGAGCTTTGGGCTGCGGTCCGTGAGCGCGGTGCTTGGCCGCTCCCTCCCGGCAGCTTTATCGGGATGAGCAGCTGGAGCTCGCGGGATGTCCCAACACTTAGAGGAAAGCAAACAACCCCTGGTAAAGTTGATATGCTGCAGCAACTTGCCACTGATTAATGGGACCGCCGGGCCAAATGCAGATGGTGATTACGCCAGTAGAGATCAGCTGAAGTCCCTCTATTAATAGCCCTGCGTTTTTGGATGCCAGCAATTCTCAGCCCACACATGTCAGTGTTATCAGTGAAAGATCACTGAAATGCTGCTTGGAAAGAGTCTCTGTGGGTCTCTCGGTCCAATAGAGGCACAGTGAAGGACCACCACCACCAGATCTGCTCACCTTGTCCAGTGAGTCTTGGAAATCTTTTGAGCAGGTAGATGGAGCCGGGGCTCCGGCAGGACACTCTTCTCCCACCACCCACCCCAAACGTCCTGAAATGCACTCTGTGGCTTTTCCCCTGGCTCCTTTCCCTGCCTATGGGTTTGGGGATGCAGGTTTTAAAACCTTGTTGCATGTCTATAGGAGGCCAGTGCTTGGTTGCCTCTCCTTCCCACCCCTTCATGGAGGGGAAGCCTGAAGCCTGGAGAGGCTCCGACTTTAAAACCTTTTTAAAAATAAAATCCAAACACAAACACCAAGGCAGTAAACCCCATGGATTACTTGCTTTTCCATTTCTTGCATCCCAGAGCTGTGAGGTAGCTTCTCCCAGGAAAGCACAGCCTTTATCCCTGCCCAGGGTGCCATGGCATGTGAGGCGGGTTACGAAGTGCAAGGAAAAAGGCATGAAAAAAACAGTGGCTTTGTCTGCAGAGGGGAAAAAGGGAACGAGAAAAACAAATAGCAAATAACCCAGACAGATCTCTGGAAACCTGACTGTGAAGGATCTTTCTCCCTTCGTTGCCAGTTGTGGTGTTCTCCTAACTAAGTAGGATGTCCTCATCTTTTAATAATAGCCAGCCCAGATGCTAACGTCTATTCTGCAAATGCTGCACAAGTGAGAAGGAGAACAGCTGATTTCTGTTAAGATGAACACCAGAAGAATAAGCCAAAAAGTATGAGAAATCTCCTGAGGTTTTTCTTTGTAACCCCCTGTTTGGCAGCTGGATCTCGAAACCAGGACTGATATCGAGCCTCTACTTCTGTCCCTCTGCTGCTCCATGCTGGGGGTGAAGGTGCATTTTTTCTGCACTGCTCACGAGTTTTGAGGAACAAACAGCAGCACTAGCAGGAATTTTGCCCACAGCCTGTGGCTTTTGTAGGAAAGCTGTAGAAAGGACCAGTCGATGAGGAGTTTGCTTGACATGCTCCTTGCCACAGAAATGGTAACATGGTGGACAGGGGCCAGGGGTTTAAATTGGCTTCTTTGTTCCTTTTTTTTTTCTACTTTCCCCTCCACCCTATTTTCTTTCCTTAGTCTGTTTTATTTGTCTGGAAGAGAGTACTTCACACTACTAGATAAAGACAGGATTGTCTTTTTATAAGGTATTGTATTGGGCATTTAGAAAGATGTCTCTTACTCCCCTCATACCACTCGTTCCATCATATTTTCCTTATTTCCTTATGTGATACCCTCCAGGCAGGGATCTTGAAAATCACAGTAAAATCACTCATGGTTGTAATGCACTTATAGGTACTGGATGGAAAGTGTCAGAGAAAAGTAGGCTACGAGGTAACGTGATATCTCGTATTTCTGCAATGGGGCAACGACCAAGAGGAAAAAGACGGGACAGTGCCTCATGTTCACACATTTTTTTCTCGTGCTGAATGGCAGTCCTCGAAAACAGTTCCTAGAAATCAGGAAAAAAAAAGAAAAAAAACACAATTGTGAAACGATGGGGAGAACTCATCCAATGTTTAGGATTGCCGGCTAATGACTGCAGATAAAGATGTTTACAGAGAACTTGTGCAACTCTTCTCCTTGCCAGTGAGTGAAGGTTTAGTATGTGCCATTTCAAACCTTCCCAGCTCTGCCTGACAAAGAGGATCCCCCCAATTGCTATTTTCATAAGTTTCCAATTAGAAACTCATTTCAGTCACTCTGTTTAACAGGGCACATGGATGTTTTTTTTTTCTTTGTGTTCCGCATTTGTTTATTAAAGATACTTTCTTCGGGATAGTCACGTTAAGCCTGGCACTTTGTTTATTATTGATTTCTGGCCTAAGGGAGCTTGCCAGCTGAAAATACCAACAAAAAACATGCTGGTGAACTCAATGTTACCTGGTTATTTTCTCTTGTGCTCACTGATCCAGGTCTGTGTGGCACAGAGGGACAAACCCTGTTCCCACTGCATCAGCAGCACTGGGCGGTGGAGGATGGAGAGGACCCTGTGCTCAGGGGTGAGGTCGTTTGGCTACTCACAGACACACACCTGACTGCATCAGGCCTCCCCATCTGGGAAAAAAACTAGAGAGAGGTAATTTAGGTCATGTGCAGCGTGACAGGACCCAGAGACAGGAAAAGGGAAACCGCTGCTGCTTGAGAAAGCAGCAGCTGTGAGGAGCTGGCACGGCCCTAAGTCCAGTTTCGGGGGCTCACGCCCATACCAGCAGGGCCGAGGAGTGAAACCCCAATGAAAGTGGATGAATGAGTACATCTCATAAACAAAAACCCTCTCCAAGGCAAATCTCTACACCCAAATCCTGTTTTTCCTCTGGACGCAGCAAGGCCCTGAAGTCAGTCCCTGGTCCAGCTGCCCCAGAAGTATCTGGAGGTCTGGGATCAGTGTTCATGTCTTGCATTTGGGTCTTTCTTTCTACCTAAAAAACAAGCTAAACCCAGAACCTGTTTGTGCTTTAGGGAAGTGCATGTTTGCTGACATTGCTAGCTTTAACTTTGATGTCACTATCGACCCTTTGGCATTGCAGGTGCTGCTTTGTTAAAGTAATTTCATTGTAAACCCTCCTGACCCGTGAGGCTGACACCAGCTGGGATCCATCCCTTTCCCTTGGGTGCAGCCCAAGCCTATCTCTGGTGCACTTCTCCCATCCCATCGTGTCCTTGCACTTGCCAACATCTTTCAGTCCCACACAGGTGTTGTGGACAAAGATACATTAAAAATTTAGCAACCTGGCAAGTGCTTGCTCCTTGCTCAAGACCCATGAAAACATCCACCCCACAGAGGAAAATCTAATACTTTATTTGCAAAAGTCTCCTGCAGGAGATAAGGATGACCACAGACCTCAGACATAGCCAGTGAAATGCAAAAGTCATTCCTTTAGTGTTTCTTTGCCACAACTGCAAAGAAGAAATTGAACCTCAGAGAAGAAAGACGTGAAGCTCAGAAACACACCCATATGGAATATGAGAAAGTGGGGGAAACAAAGTTTTCGACTGCCTCCCAGAACGAGAAGTAGTTCATTTCTGAAAATGTTTTCTTAAGCTCACTCACGTCTCAAGTGCCCAGAATTGATGGGCACTTAATAAAAGTTGTGTAATGGTTTAGACAGATATTGGTGAAAAGCCTCTGCATTTACCACCACGTTAAGTAAAGGATGGCTTTAAAAATATTGTCAGAAATGGGAAAGAGTATGTGTGGGACAGGGGAACTGATATGACTAGGACTCCTCTAGTTCCTGGTCTGTTTGGGAAAAGCAATTGTTATTTGGTTACTTCTCTTAGTTTAAAATGCAGTTATTGGTTTAATTCCAAGTGTTTTTGGCTGCCTTACAACTTTTGTTAAGAAATCAGTATTTCTTCGTAAAATATGTACCCATTTGTTAATATTTGTGACAAGGCAAATTTCAAAGAATTGAAAGCCCGTGATGCCATTTTTCTGGAACAGGCCAATACCTTGCCAGTAAGCACATTTCTTCTTAATATGTCAATACCAATCTCAGTTAGAAAGAAAAGGCAAGCTGTTGGTTTGGGATTTTTTCTTTTTTTCTGCCATGGGTGTTATAGGTGTTTGTTCTAGTTTGGGATAACAAAAAAAAAAAAAAAAAGAAACATTGTTAGCAAGGTACGTAGAGGAATACTTCAGGTAATAAATGGTAGAATGAGATCCTGCTGATTTTTCTTTTATACAAAAAATCATCTAAAGTTTTTATGCAGAGAAAGGTGAAAGTAGAGCCTTCAACAGCCATTACCTCCCAACTTGTCACCTGCCAGAGCATCATGATGACCCCTCACAGCCCCCAGTGAGCTCAGGGTAGGGGGTAATGAGTACCTTTCTCCTAGGCTGGGAATTTAACCCCTTAATTGCCCTGAAAAATGTTCAACAAACGATATAGGAAACACAGACTGTTAATTCCGATACCTATATTCCAGAATTAATATCCTTCACCATGCCAATGACAAGCAGAAAGGCATTTGAACCAAGATGTGCTCTGCGAAGGGGATCCCCTTAGACCAACTGCTAACCACGGTCATTACTTTCTAGTACAACTATGAATTTTAGTTCCCAGATTCATCTTGCATTTGTCTTCTTCTTCCAAGACTTAGAGGCCATACATAGTTTGTAATCTTCTCTATGTGTAGCCTTTAGCTTTTTCAGTTGTCTTTGGGAGTTCACAGTTTATCAGTCAGTCTGATCAGCTGCCCCAAAACTATTTCCTCCCCAAGCCTGACTGTTTTTCTTTCATGAAGTTTTCATCCTTTCACTCCAGCAGCTTGAATTTTAGGTCTGTGACCTTGTATTTTTTTCTCAGCACGAAGCCCGGACACTGTGCTCCGTATGATAATATGAACGTGGTAAGATGCATGACCTTACTTGTTTGTAGCTTGTAAGGTGGCAGCTCTTTCACAGAGAAATTTTCCAGCAGATAAATTGGGGATATACTGGTGCACTGACCATTACTGACAAGTTTTTACATCTGTTTCTTGGAGTAGGAGAAATTGTATAGTCCTTTGCTCAGTGCAGAAAAGCAGAGCATCCAGGAAAAATGCAGGGTCCCAGGCTTTGAGGCATGCTACTGGGTGCAATATGGTTTTGTGCAGATACTTTCCACTTGCAGCAGGCACCTCTCAGTTTCTTCAGAATGAGGTTTGGCCACTCTCTGGGCTGGGCAAAGCCATGAGAAAGCTGGAAGATGTTGCTTTTCATATCTGATGCAAAGGAAACAGCCTCTGTTTTCTTGACACTTTGACCTCTGTTTTCTTATCAGCCATCACAGCGGTGTCACAAAGATGCTGAAGATAGGAGAGGAAAAGGGCTGAACCACATGAATCTAGTTTCATTATTTGCATTTTATTTGCCCTAACTTCGTCTGGGCTGTTGCATCCTGACTGCCTTGTTTGACTCATGTGTAGAAGCAACTTCTATGAATAACTCTTGCCGCTTTGAGTTGTTTCCATGAATCAGAGAAGGGAGCTCTACAAACACAAAGCGCAGGGAAACAAAGTGAGAGACTTAGTAAAGTAATACATCTTCCCTTCAGTTTAAAGGTTTAACTTAGATATATTTTTTTAAGATTTTAACTTTCCAATCCCGTTTCCAAGGAGACAGAACTAATGGGATTGTACTAGACAATGGTGAAGTCTATCTGTCCTCTAGCTTCTAGCTTTTGAATCGCGTGGCCAGACCCAGCTCTGTGAAACTCAGCAGCTTCAGAGATACTGAACTCAAACACTTTGCACAACGATGTCTCCCCAGCTAGCAGTGATGCCTTTGTCCAGAGATAGGTTAGGATGCAAACTTTTATTATGCAGTGAAGAGGATAACCAAGAGATGTAATCCTACATCAGAGCAGGCATCAACAAGCCTCATTTGCTTTTAATGCAATGACTCATCATAAAATTTGTGTGAGCATTTCTACTTGTTTCATACTTTTACAGACCCTAAATTTTGGGCCTAAACTAAGGTGGGGGGAGACTTGGAGACCTCCTCACATTCATCCCAAGGATTCTCTTGAAGTAGCTTCTTGCTTCAAGCTGAAGCAGTGGCCATTATCACCCATACACACTACTGCTTGGTACAGGAGTGGGAAAGGATTTAATCATGACTGTGGAATAACTCCATCCTAGAATCCAACTGTACGATGTATTTCTCAATGTACGTTATCCCCAAATCTAAATCCTTTTCAATTGGCAGTTTGGCTTATAAAGGATAACAGAGCCACAGTAGCTGGTTGTGTCTGTCTGCATGTGCCTGTGTGCACACATGTGCATGTGTATGTGGTTTTTGTAGAAAACAGTTTCAGGAGCCTCCTGAGCTCATTGTGTGGTGGCTGAGTTTACTGAGGGCTGAAGCAGCTCTTGGCGTTCACATGATGAGCTGATTTCATATCTGGACTGTAGTAAAGGCTGCAACTACACTACAGTAGGCAGTGGAAGTGCTCCGTAATGCCCTTTTCCTCTCCAAGCATTTCTGGCTTCCGTGCACTCTTGCCATATCCCAGCTCTTTTGTTGGGAGAAAACTGGACTGTGCACTATTCCTCTATGCATTTGGCTATCCCTCAAAGGAAATAGAGGCTGGACAGCCCCCCCTGTGCACCAGTGGGCCCGTAAACAGGACAACTGGAAGACCAGCAGTGCACAGCATGGAGCATCCCAGGACCAGATTTATAGTCTCGGCCACAGACATGCCATGTTTCCTGGTCCTCTCATCTAAATACTGCAATAAATTATTGTGAGTAGAAAAACACGAGCCATTGAAGAGGCTTAGGGCCCAGGCAAACACTGAAATAATGCAACTCAAATGGTTACCGCTGGCAAATGTGAGATAAAACACATTTGTTGAAACCTCAATAAAAGCGGTTTCAGGCTAATGTGCTTGGCCTCACCCTTGTGGCTCAGCGCGCGCGGCCCCTTGGTGCCGTGCAGCTGATGTGGTGCCGCTCATTGAGCTGCAGTAACACGATCATGTGCCTGAGCCCTCCGATTCTGCAGAGCAAAGGCTAAAATGTTTATCAGATTTGACCTAGATTTGGCCTTGATTTTTAAAGGCAGGCTCGTTGCTTTATGAATAAACTCAGGATGTTGAACATAAACATCTAAAAAAATTGGAGGGAACGATGACTCTTCTCACTCAACCCTTAAAACGCAGAAGAAGAAAGAATTAAGGTTTTAAAAAAGTCTTTTCAAAGTCTCAGCAGTGTGGAAGCAAGACAGGAAGATGCTCAATTTAAAACAATTTGAGTTCCCACTTTCCAAATCCTTTGGAACGTGAAGCTCCTGGTGCTTAGTGACAGCCACCTCGCTCTTCCTTGCAGACCCTGCCCTCCTCCTGGGGTTATTCCTGAGATCTTCTGCAGGCTTGAACTGAAGCAGAAGTCAAAAAACAGCGTAAGCCCTGGGTAGGAGGCAGCACCTCCAGAAACAAGAGACTTCAGCCACTTCCAGGAACCCCGGGTGGGGTGTTTTCAGAGAAAAGGTCGAGCTCTGTCTTTCCGTCCATGAAAAACAACCAACTGTTAAATTAGTCTTGGCTATTTTCTAAACTTAGTTTGCTGTAGCCCAAACTTCTAGGTGGGGACATAACACGAAGTGAGAGTAGATCTTTGGTCCTGGTTCTGCTAGCTGTTTGCAGCAGGCTTTTCTCTTATCAGGATTGCCTATCAGGATGCTGCAGGTTTTCACACTTTGGGCTTGTTTTAGCCCATCCTGTGCACTTCTGCCATCCTCCTGGAACCCCAGCTGAATCTGCCTGATTGCTCTGACATCCTAAAACACAGGGTTCATTTGCCCTAGTGAAGCTGAGCTTGTAGAAATCTTTTTTTTTTTTTTTTTTCCCCCTTCTAGCTGAGCAAACGGGAGCATTCACACCTCCCGAGGTTAGGCTGCGGTGAGGAAAGGAAAGCAAGATTTATGAAGCCTGTGAGAAAATAAAACGGAAAGAGAGCAGGTGTGTTAACGGTGGAGTTCCCCTGGGAGGAAGGAGGAGTGCATTTCCACCTAGGTTTTGCCAGGTGTGAATCTTTCTACTCTGAATCACTGACTAATTGATGCTTATGCATAGCAGCCATCCTGGCAAAGCAGAACCCAAGGTGGGGATGAGCTCTTTGGGAATACCTGCTGAAAATTCACCACTGTTAGAACCCAAGGAGACAGGGTTTAGCTCATGTAAGCCAAGGCTGAATCCGCATCTGGGCTAGTTACCCTACATTTGCTCCCTTTATAGCCAATAGAGGTGAAGTGGCACTTTGATCTGAATTGGATTAGTTGCCCACTTTTTGTTTCTCTTCTGTGACTGCAAAGGAAGATCAGAGGCATCTGCCCTGTGATCTGGGATGTGAAAAGGTGCAAAAAGCCGTGGTCTTAGGGGCAATTTAGCAGTAGACCTCATATATCTTTTGGCTGTAAAACAGTTCTAGGTGTTGAAGTCGGAATTCTTTTTTAACCATTTAAATTAATGTTTGTCCACAAAAATAGGGAAAGAGAAATATTTGTGAACAGGAAAGTATTTATGTAAAAAATTGCCAGCCCCAAGCAGTGTCTCAGGAATTGTGAACAATAGTGAGAGCTTTTGAATTGGTTTTGGTGAGCTACAGGACCAAGCAAGAGCCTAGATCTGACCCCATTATCTGCTGGCCTTTGGGTTGAGTTTTCTAGTTTTTATCTCAGTGGCAAACAGAAAACTGCTTCAGGAATCAGCTGAGGAGGAGACAGGCATTTTGTGCAAGTGGTAATCTTACTGCTCTGGTGTATAAATCTGATACAAATTCATTGATGTTAAGTAATTGCACAAATTGTGAGTGGGTTGGAGAGACAATCCAACCTCAAAAAAGTTTCAAGGGTCCTTCAGAGAAGCAGCCATGGACTTGGAGCCTTTCCCAAAACATAGCTAAACATTTTGTGTTTGTGAAAACACAAGCTGGAAACCTCCCAGGAGGCTTTTCCAAAGAGGTGTCTGAACCTCCTGCTCCAGTGGGACTAAAATCGCTGCAGGAATAAACTCGTCTACTGCCCACACGAGTGTATTTGGAGAAGGACATTGGGATATTGAACTGGGATGAAACCTGGTCTTGGGATGGGTCTTCTGCCTTTCAGCCACATCAGTTGTGGTACTGAGCAGAGCAAGGGAACCCCCAAAATACTGAGAGCAAGATTAATGTGCCAGTTGTTTGCTATCAGTGTTGGATTTGAGCAGGAAGGCTGGAGGAAGCCCTGCTTGTGCTCATTCAGCAGGAAGCCCCAACCAGAAATGTAAAAATAGTAACGTAGAGATCACTATGTGAAACACCAAATGCCCTCCAACCCCCAGTGAATGAGGTAAGTAAGTCGAGAAAGGGTTGAGAGAGGCAGAAGAAGGGGCAAAAGCAGTAGCAGGAGCCCTGTCATGGGCACAGGTGGCACTCAGGCAAGGGTTTTGTTCTGCAGGCTTCCATAGGGAGGGGACATCAAGAGTCATTGTAGCTGTGGGGCAATGCTATCCTGCAGGCATGGATGTCCCCAGCTGCATCGTGCCATCAGACCCTCGATGTCAAGCAGGCACCCTGCGTCAGCTGGCTGTGCCACGCAGCTGGTTCCCACCACCAAAGGCAGCACGTGCACCTTCCAGACAGAGAGTTTGCACCAGCTGCACTCAGAAATGAGGTGAGGCAGTACTGGCAGAGGTGCTGGAAGGGGAACCTCTACTCTGCGCTGGTGAGGCCTCACCTCGAGTACTGTGTGCAGTTCTGGGCACCACAGTATAAAAAGGACATGAAACTGTTGGAGAGTGTCCAGAGGAGGGCTACGAAGATGGTGAAAGGCCTGGAGGGGAAGACGTACGAGGAACGGCTGAGGGCACTGGGCCTGTTCAGCCTGGAGAAGAGGAGGCTGAGGGGAGACCTCATCGCAGTCTACAACTTCCTCGTAAGGGGGTGTCGAGAGGCAGGAGACCTTTTCTCCATTAACACCAGTGACAGGACCTGCGGGAACGGGGTTAAGCTGAGGCAGGGGAAATTTAGGCTTGACATCAGGAGGGGGTTCTTCACAGAGAGGGTGGTTGCACACTGGAACAGGCTCCCCAGGGAAGTGGTCACTGCACCGAGCCTGTCTGAATTTAAGAAGAGATTGGACTGTGCACTTAGTCACATGGTCTGAACTTTTGGGTAGACCTGTGCGGTGTCAAGAGTTGGACTTGATGATCTTTAAGGGTCCCTTCCAACTCAGGATATTCTATGATTCTATGATTTTGGGATCCAGAGTTCCCCTTCAGTTGGCACCATGACCAGGCTGCCCTTACATCCCCTACCTCGAGTGGCAGGGATGCTGACCCCCAGGCAGTCCCCAGCACTAATTAGCATTATTTTTCTTGCACTTTTTTTTTTTTTGACTATGTTGTCCTGATTTCCTGCTGGTCTAGGAGCTCAGCAGTGGGTGCTAGGACTTGCGCTTTCCTCTCCCATTGCACACCAAGCAGCTGCCCCTCCACGAAAAGAGGCTGTTTGCTTGGAAGCAGTTTGCTCTGAACCCCTCTCCTCTAGGTGCTGGGGCTTCAACAGGAACCCCTCCACCAAATAAAAAGATCCACAATGTGACCCATGAAGTGTTTGGTCCCCACTGTGAGCACGGAAATCAGGGCAGGGAGGAGAGCAATGCCCCCAAGATGCCCTTGCCCATTGCCAGGGCAGGACTGATCCCTGCAGCCCCATGAACCAGTGCTTGGGCTCTGGCTCTGGCCCTGAGACCACTTGGCATTTCTTTTTGCCAGAACAATGCCATTAAATGCTCATAACCTTTAGAAGAGAACAGCCACGTCCAAACTGCCTGTTCAGAGCGGTCCTTGACTTTGCTAATACTTGGTCTTTGCCTGGAAATGGTTTGGGAGAGTGCTACTTGATGGTGCCCCTGCAGTAGGGATGTGTTCCTGTGCCCATTCCCTCATGCCAGGACTGTTTAATTTACTGTATAGACTCATAGCATATGTGTACTTGGATATATTCTCTCTACAGTATAGTTCAGTGCAGAGGTTTCATGTAGCATGCACTATAAAAAGTTTCTCTTTCAGATTTTCATCTTGACATGAAAGTGCATTACAACATTTGCCATCAATAAAACACAATTCCTTCCATGTGAAAAGCATTACAGCCACAGTATGGTTATTGAGTGATGATACCTGGATGACGGAAATACACGAACAGGAAAGTGTACATAGGGAAACTTCAGAAATTATGCCAAGATTTTTTTTTTTTTTAATACTGTCTGATAGCAATGCAGATGGGTTTGAAGAATTTAGTTCATTTGTACTCAAAAAGAAAAAAGAGAAAGAGGCTGAGCTGCAAGAGCAATAAAAACAAGGTGGGAGAAACCTTCACAAATGGGCAACTGAGGAGGCTGGCAACCCTGCAAATACCTGTGTGAAGAGCAGATTTCTTGCCTCTTGCTCCTTGATTCAGTCTTATGCCAAGACAGTGCTGAGCAGGCAGAGAATTTCAGGAGCCAACTCTGTCCTCAGCCTGACGCTTGTACTCAGTGCAGAACCCACTGCTGGGACACCAGGGCCTTATGTGACCATTAACATCATCTTTGTCCTGTACCCCCAGGAAGAGGTCCTCCAGGTCAGGCTGGAGGACACTGGGGAGATCTTATATGGTCTACATTGACATGGAACAGCTGACTCCAAACTTGCTGAAAGAGAAGGAAAAACTGTGAATTCATAAAGAGCTTTGGACTGAGCCCTTCCCCTGAAAATCTGCCAAGCTAGGATCCTTCTACTAGCTCTAAATTTGATATTTATGAAAATTCTTCCATTAGCACCAAAGTAAATGCTAGCTGTGTTTTGATTTTAGCAAAAGTTTAGCTTTGAGAAAATAAAAACATGTTAATCACCTTGTTCACCAAACCCATTAAATCTGCATCTCCAAATCTTCCTGCAAATAACACAAATCACCAGCAGCGCTGGGTTCCCAAGATGCAAGGCAAAGTTGCTTGACTTTGGAATGCGTAAACATTTAGTGGAAGAAATTGCGACTTCAGAGAAAGTACAAACAAAGCAGCCTGTTTGTTTGTGTGGCTGCTTTCTCGCAGGAGGATGACCGAGGAACATGGAAAGCCCTGTGTCCTCCATGCTTCGTGTTTGTAGCTGTGATCCAAAGGGGGACAGAACAAAGGCTTTCCTATTTATGGCCAAGCGACCGAAAGCAAAAGCATTCAAGTGATGAAAAGGCACAGGCTACCATTGTCAATGCTTCTGAAAAGAACGCAAACCATAGTTTATCAAAGAGCAGTAACAAAAATGATTTTTTTTTTCTGGGTAGAAAATAAATGATGTTTTTCCATTGAATCCACCATCCCACATAATAAGGTTTTTTTGTTTTGTTTTGTTTTGTTTTGTTTTGTTTTCTGGATTGGTCACACTTCATCAGAACAGTGATTACAGACGGGGGGAGGTAGGAGGAGAAACACGTGTCTATGTACGTGTAGAGGAAGTGCTCAGCAAAACCCATGGCCTTATTAGTTCCATTTTGCAGGAAATGCCAATACTACATGTCAGAGGCAAACTGTTACATGACATCACTGAAAGGATAGGCTTTGATTTAAGGGATACGACAAGCTCTTCTGTTTGTGCTAACAGCTGCTTTTAATGTTTATTTTTTTTTTAAAAAGGAATGATATACATAAATAAATAGATGAAATAAATAGGTTATTTCATCTGCTATACCATGTCTTATTCAACATCTTGCCACAGTATTAAATGACTTCATCTCTTGCTCTGTTGTATTTACACCACTGTTGAGGCATTAGGAAATCAGAGTTGCCAAAAAACATCACAAAGAAAAGAGCAGTTGCAGTGTAGTACAACCAAATCCCATTTTTTCCGTTCTTGCTCTGAAGCAGTTTTTCCTAAAGAAATTATTTTATTTCAGGAAAGTATCTTCAAAGTCTTAAGAAAAAAAAAAAGTGAAAGTGAATTTGAATTATATTTGAATATTTGAATTACAATTTCCAATGGGAAGCCATTTTCATGGGATTTGTCCCAGTTCTATCTTGGCTTCTTTGCTGGGGCTTTCTGGTATTGCCAAAGATCTGCTACCAACACTGCTCCATCCCAGAAATCAAGTGCTATATCAGTGCTATGATTTGCTGTGGAAATGCACCTGCTCCTCCTTACTTCTTCCTCCTCTTCCTCTTCTTCCTCGTGGCTTTGCTGTTAACTGGAGTGCATTGGTTGTCATAAAAGAGTTGTCCTGAGCATGTTCCTGGGGTGTGCTACTGGGGGCTGGAAGTGCTGGAGAAGCCAGAGCTACCATCGGTGGTGCTGAATTTAAGATGCAGACTGGGGATGGTTGTAAGGAGAGGTCATGTCCAGGATGGGAGCTACAGGCAGCAAAAGGGCTCAGTGAGTGATGGGACTTAGGCAGGAAGGTGCTGAAAAGCCTGAAATGTCCTACTCATTAGTGACCTACCTCAACAGAGCTAGGCTCGCTTAAATTGTATGGGAATTTGGCTTTCCAGCTGGAATGTAAGACCTGCCACACTTCCTGAAGATGAGGACATATTGCCATTCCCAACTCTGAGAGAAGTCAAAAATGGATGGGATGGGATGGGATGGGATGGGATGGGATGGGATGGGATGGGATGGGATGGGATGGGATGTTTTGGAAAATCCCAGACAGGCACCTCAAGGTGGACAATTTGAGCTGAGGTTTTTTCAAAAAAATGTTGTGCATTTAAATATAAAAGAAGGTGCTTTCTTTTCAGGAAAAGTGAGATGATCCTACTAGTAATGAACTTCACCTTAACCATAAATTCACATGGCAGGCCCACAACAGGGCAGGCACCTTGCAACTACCCTATGCTTCTTCCAGTCACCCAACTCTGGAGGAAATCATGCAAAAAACAGTTTTCAGAGGAAATAGGATTGTGTACATGGCTCAGATGAGGTGAAATAAAAGAATGCTGCAGTCCTGAGGGACATGGCCACCCAGATGTGCTGTCTTGCACCCCAAGCACATGAAAAAGCCAGAGGCAACTCTGAGAAAGCAAAGGCAAAGGCTTGAGGAGCCCACTGCAGAAACAGATGGTAAAACCCCATGAAGGTTTTGCTCAGATGAACAAAACCCTCTAGCACAGGGCATGTTAAAGAAACTCGATGCATTTAAGTGGAATAAATGAGACAAGGTGAGGGAAAATTAAGAGAAAGCACGCGGAGTTCAAGAGCTCAAACTGCTTCCTGCAACTTCATGAAAATTGGAGCAAACTGGGTTAAAATATATCTTGTGCCTCCTGAAGCAACTTGTGCAGCTGGGGTTTGGGAGAATGACGTGGATGGGGTGGGTGTGAAGGATTCAGCTGAGTCTGGGCCTGTGTGGTGTTCTAGCTTGGTGCTAAGGCTCCCAAAATCAGAGGGAGCTCTCCATCACCACCAATGGCTGCTGTGGCACAGGCTATAAAAAGAGTCTTTCTAGTTCCTTCAAAGCAGAGCTTATTTGTTCTGGTTTTACACCCACTGGTGTCTGGGATGAGGTGGAGCAAGGGTGAACCTGGGCGCGGGAGCAGGAGACTCCCAGGTCCTTTGATGGAAATCACTCTTGTTTTCCTTAGATTAGAGATGGAGGTGGGGAGAAGGGGTAACGAGGTGGTCCAGCTGGGAGAGAAGGCAGAGATTACATGAAATAATTGATGCCATATGAACGCAGAGCCAGATTTTCTTGCAAATGCCCACAGCAAAGAGTTGTGACAGGCAATGAAAAGATGACAATAGGGTAAAGATGGTTATCCAAAGAAAAAGCATTTTAATGGTGAAAGCTAGCATGAAAGGGTGTATTTATGATAATAAATAAGCAGTTCAATGGGCACATTGATCAGCTGTTGCTAGCATGGATTTACACTAACAGAACTGTTGGAAGGGCCTGGGCAATGCTGGCCTGGGCTCTCCAATACAATGTCTGGCATCGCTCAGGAGACAGCACAGGCCAGGACCCCTTCCCTGTGGGCACCATGGGTATGATCACCCCGATCTGAAGGCTAAAGCGAATCCTATGAACATAGCCAAGCCACACCTGTTGGCCTTCTGGCCAAAGAATGGGCCCTGGTCCTTTCTTATTTGATGTGGCCAAGCATTTTTTCCTTTTTGTTGTTATCTTCCCAAAGCAGATAGCTGCACCTTATTATCAGCGTGCCTGAGTGCTTCCCAACCAGCGATGCATTTATCTTTGCAACCCATCTGGTAGGTGGGAGAGTGCTGCTAAGCTTATCGAAGCGGGAGGGACCGGAGGTGGAGGTGTCTGTCTGCACATTGATGCGCAGCGACAGGGAGGGTGAAACTGGCACCGAGCAGGTTAACGAGCCCAAATATCCTAAAGACGTAGTCAGAAGTGGAGTGCAGGATGCTTTCTTGAATCATCGTTGTGGTGGAAATTGTGGTGTCGTGTCTTCACTGTGGTTCTGAGCCATGGCAAGCAGCAGGAGCTGCTACCCGTGCTCCAGCCACACCTCTGTTAGGCTGGGAGCGTGGGCACGCAAACAAGTTGCCGCAGGGCAAACAAGGGCGTGAGTTTTTTCCACCACCGTACCTGTGTGTGCTTGTTACCCCGAGGAAGCCAGCTGCCGTCCCATCTCCATGCAGGAACGATCTGCTCCCAGCTGCCTAGCTGTCGGAGGGTGAGAAACACAGTTATGGTGGCAGGGCTGACTCCTGCCACCGGGGAGACTTGCTTATGCACCAAGGGATTTTGCCCCAAATCACCCCAAAAATCTGTGTTGGAGGCAAAGGAATTGGTCTCATGTGAACCACCTCAATCTACCTTTTCACGCTCATCAGTCAGGAAAGCTATTAATGAGCACGTTCCTTAAGCAGGAGCAGTGTGTTCGTAGCTATTAGAAATACAGAGGAGGTTTGCCCTGCCTGCTGCTACCCCCGTGTCAGATAGCTGCTGAGACCAAGAGGTGTTTATTTGCCTGGAAGTGTGGAGTCTTATGTCAGCTCCCGGGGTAGGAAGTCATTTTGCCGGGGGTCTGATCCTGCCGCAGGGGAAAGGGCTGGTGCTTTTGTTCCTCTTTGACTGCACTCTCGGCATACCTGGAAAATTGTACCGCTCCGCAGCCAGCGCTGGTTCCTGGCCACCCCTGCTACACACCAGGCTAAATTGGGAAACTGAACTCCTTTTTTTTTTTCTTTTTTTTTTCTTTCCCCCCCTGTGCACGGCTGGCCTCCCCACCTTGCTGCTCATGAATGCCTTGCTGAGTTAGCTGCGATTTGGAAAATTAATTGACTCGAAGCCTACTGCTGAAGCAGCCTCAAACGCAGAACACCCAAGACGCGGCGGTAGCAAGGTCAGAGGAGGTGGGAAATTT